>NW_026099573.1:26615159-26631059 GCF_025091365.1 Daktulosphaira vitifoliae
TATCACACTAAAAAAAAAAAAAAAAATATAAAATATTATTATAATGTTTAACAAATTTTGTAATTTATACGATTGAATTTAAAATCCCATTTGAAGATTTAAAAAATCCAACATTTAAAAGAAAAAACAATAGCAATTAAAATATTTAAAATATGTTATAATTGGTAGCTTTAAATATTGAGAATTACCGAAAACAACAAAAAAATTATACTTTGAATATACAAGTTTTGTCAAAAAACTTAGTTTACGTATCATTAATTCAATCAACAGATAACAGTTGTGCAAACACCAAGCTAATACCCAATTATAATTCTTAAACGCTCTGTTCAATACTAAACAAAATAATTACAATTTTAAATAATTATATTAATAATAAGACATAATAAATTATTTACAATAAGTTGTTTGGATAATAATTAAATGTGCTTGGTATCTAATAAGAACATAGTATATGTAATAAATTAAATAAGAAACATTAAATAAAAAGATAAAACAATATTATAAATAGTTATTTACAAAATATAATTAAATGTATACAATATTAAATAAATCCTTTTTCAGGAGGTCATCATAATGTTACCAGATTCTTGTTTGGTCTTCCTAATAACTTTCATTCTTGTCCTATTTATTTTGATCCTGATCAATTATCTAGCTTACAATATAGTACAAAGTGATCTCTTTTTCTTTGATTTTCCTTTAGAACCTTTGTCTGGCGATCTACGATTAATCTGTCGTACTAAGTCATAGAATATCTAAAAAATAATCAATAAATATAAATCAAATATTAGTTGATAGATATAAAACTAGGTAATAATGAAAAAAAAAAAAAATGCAGAAATCTACTTTGAACTTTTTTTTAATTAATAAGAATTTACACAGTACCGTGTTACCCTCAACCACACATCACATTATAAACCTATATGAAAGTGTATAGAGATCTAAATCATAAGTGCACGATAGCCTATTGGTGAGGTTTGTCTCTATGGCGCCATGAGTCAATGATTCTAATCCTATACTTGGTAATTTTTCATACAATTTCCAGTACACTTTCTATGACCACCCATGTTAAAATAAAATAGTGATAAATTATACTCCTATACTCATAATTTCCTAACTTTTCAATACTCGAAAATTTTTTCCAAAACTACAGGAGTACTTAAAAGAGTAAGACAGGCATTAGTAGATTCATAATTCCAGGCCAAAATAAACTTATTATATTCAAAACATTTACTATGAATGTTTTGAATATATATACATATATTATAGCAATGAAGACAATTAAAAATTTTACTGGAAATAAATATTGATTGAAAATTATAAAATTGATACTATGTGGTAATACCACTTGACATCCATAATATTAAATTTTATTAAAAAAATTAGTTATAACAAATTTAAAAATGAATAAAAGTTTTTATAATAATTAAAATAAGAAAAAAATTAAAAACTTAGTTTAACAAATTGTAGATACAGAACCGATTATAAATTGAAATTTCAGTTTTCTTCTAGATTAATAAAGAATGAGACAAAGTTTAAATTTACGTTTATAAATTTATTATGTTGAGTAATAAAAAGATGAAAATACTAGTGATGGGAAATATCGAATAGAAACTATCAAACTATTCGATAGTTGTCGACTATTCGAAGTATTCGATAGTCATTCAAAAAATATTCGAATAGTAAAAATATTCGATAGTTACACAATATATTCGAATAGTTTTTAAACTATTCGATAGTTTATGCTAAAAATAAACTATTCGGTTGTATAAACACACTTTAAATAGTTATACGATAGTTTAAAATATTTGAAAATGCCAATCATTAATTTTTACTATTATTAATTGAATAATAATTTATTTATAAGTATTCGTTAATTATCTTCTTATTATAATTAAGTATACTTAATAAAAAATTTTAGGTAGAACTAATAGAATATTTTTTAAAAACATTCAGTAGCCCATTCGAATAGTTCATGCTAAAAATAAACTATTCGGTTGTATAAAAACTATTCGAATAGTTATTCGATAGTTTTAAAATACTATTCGATAGTTTAAAATATCCATCACTAGAAAATACACAAATATGCGATATAAAAATCCCTATTTAATTTGATGTTAAAATTTGAACAATTAAAATATTAATTGGAAAATAGGATAGTAATATGTTTCTTAATGAGAACTTACATCGTTAACATTAACACGTTGCTTTGCGGATGTTTCCATGAAAGCACAACCAAATGTACGCGCTAATTGTTGGCCTTGTTCTCGTCCAACAACTCTTTCATCTTCCAAATCACATTTATTTCCAACTAATACCATAGGAACATCATCAGCATCCTAATCAGTTAATAAAAATAAAAACTATTAATATTTAATGAATTATTATAATTTAATTTAGCTTCTAAGTGAGATAAATTTCTTGATAGCAGTTATTTATTAATTACAACATTTTTTTTTATTTAAATATTGGATCAGATCAATACCTTGACTCTAAGAATTTGTTCACGTAAATCTTGTAAATCATTAAAAGTTGATTGTGCAGTAATAGAATATACAAGTACAAATCCTTGCCCATTTTTCATATACAGATCACGCATAGCAGTAAATTGTTCCTAAAAAAAAAAAAACCAATTTGATATCAATTTACATAATGAAAGACAAAATTGACCAAATCAATTTGAAAACTAATATGATAACTTCAATTACCGTGCCAGCAGTATCCAAAATTTCCAACATACATTGTGCGCTATCAACTTCTACTTGTTTTCTGTATGAGTCTTCAATTGTTGGATCATATTTTTCAACAAAGATGCCTAAAATACATATTAAATATATTATATTATACTTTTAATTTAAGTAAACAAATTTCTCTATAATTATGGAAATCACAAAAAGATAAAAAAATTTGAACTAAGTATAATTTGTTTATTTTAACTAAAATCAGCATAAAGAAATATCATCAAAATGATTAATGTTTAAGGTTTAAAAGAATATAGAGCAATGAAAATGTATAGCATCAGAAATCATTATGTAAAATATTTTTAATAATAATAAATTAATTTTTTAAGATCATTTTAACACATAAAGTTATTTTAAGTTTTATTTTAATTTCGATCATAATTCAAAAAAAAATATTTTAAATAAATTTAAAAGGGAAATTTAATTAGTAGAAATTATTTATAATCCCATTTATATTTATTGGATATCTTATATCTTTCTCATAATACAAATATTTTAAAAACATGAAATTATAGATCTATTTGATTTCTTCAATTACAAATTAATCTGGATTTTCAATTATGCATTTTATAGAATCTAATTATATGCATATATTGTCTAGATATGTGTGTAAATGAATATTTACTAAGTTATGATATTGATTACATGTTATCTTTAATAGCAATATAAATTGATCATTAAAAAATGTCAGAAACAACCAACTACATTATAATATAAAAATTCCATAATATAATTTTATCAGTTTTATTATTTTATTATCGTTATGCGATTAAAACTCTAGATAATACAAGTAGGCAACAGAAATTTTTTACTCACCCTGGACAAATTGGACAGTAAGAGCCGACTTTCCCACACCACCGCTGCCCAAAACAACCAATTTATACTCACGCATTTTTCTTTAATTGAATAAAAAACTTAAACTGAAAACGTTATTCCTGTTGAAAAATCAAACTTGTTAGTAAATTACACCGACACTAAAATGACGACACTGCGATAACACACCAATTTATAGAACAGATCGTTTCAATGGCAAAAGCAACTGAATGAACTTAAACAATTATTATAAGAAATATTAACACAAAATACTAACAACATAAACTACTAATCAACACTAACGAATGATATAATTTATTTATGTATAAACTTTAAATGAAACTAAAAAATCATAAATGTAACAAGTAAACTAAAACATTGGTGTGGCCAGGATATAGGCTAGACAGGATATGGGCGGCGTTGTAGAAGCAATTGGCAAACGCTCAGCGCTTTAACCATGGTTGAACTGTGAAGGTACCACACAGCTGTCCAGTTTGAAGTACATTTTACCTCCATATACCGCGACACTACATAAACCTAACAACCTTCAAGCGAGAGATATGTGTTGTCTATTGCTACGCCGTAAAATATAAAATTTTACTGTAAATTTTAAATTTTAGTAAAGAATTTATAGAAAATCATTTTTTAATCACTTCGACCACGATCGAAACGCTCGAAAATGTTCGCTCTCTTATCGGAAATATCTAGAAACCGCATAAGATGTTTTCACCTCAAAATGTTAATCAACAGATCATTGATTGGATTTGGATCCTGTAATTATAAAAAAAATAACGACGGCTCTGAATATGATTCCAAACTTAATTTGAAAATATTGTTATTTATTCATTATTAATAAAGTGAAATATCCAAGATTTTCATGAGAAGCATATACTTCTATTATAAGAAATCAATAACATAAATGTAATTTATCATATTAGATCTTATTATAAGTTGTAATACCCTTAGTAAAAAAAAAAAAATTTACTTAAAAATTTGTCTTTTACCCGTCCTTGAATGTATTACAGCCAGTCAAATAAATACTCGGACAATATCAGAAATAAAAATTTTACTATTAAATTCTCGTCCTCCTACAGACTTTTAAATATTATATAATCAAACATTTTCCTAATATTATAATTATACTAAAATGTTTATAAGACGATGCCGATTCGAGAGACAAATTAATTTTTTAAAGGATGTCCTAATTTTTACTTGACTTACTGTATATCCTATTATATAACATATAATGAATCAATTTTATACTTTTTATTAACAATAACTAATATTTATAATTTAATAGCACAATTTATTTAAGTGAGTGTTCAAGTACTTTATTTTACGCATCAAAACATGTCTCGTAAGAGCAACTATTTAAAAAACTGGGTAGTCGTAGAGAATGCTTGATACATCAAATATGACAAAATTAATCCCTTAATTAAATAGACAATTTTGTATAAAACTATATCTCTTTAAATAAATGTAAAATATTTTTTACATTTTTTTAATGTTTATAATTTTATAAGAAAAATATTTACCAAAAACAAACCATGTAATTGAATAAATAATGGTATCATAATTAACTTGATGTATTGAAATATATTTTATGAACATAAAGTCTTCCAAAACCGTCGCTACCCCGCGACATGTTTTTTTTAATATTTTTAATTATTTGCGTCTTATTATGTCGCAATCTAATGAATCAACTACTAAAATCGACTACTAAGATGCATAAATACTTTTATATAGAAAATTTGATCTGCAGTACTTTTTAATTCATATAATTTTTACTTATATAAATTCAGATTTGTTGGTTAATAATTAAAATTTATTCTATTAACTCTATTTTTTTCAAAAACATACTAAACCTCAAGGCCGAAAAAAACGAATTAGGTTCAATCATTTACATATTTGAACCAAAAATTTAGATTTCATAAATCGATAATTTTCTTAAATTCAATTTGTCTTCGACTTATTGGTCAAATAACTCAATTCACAGATATAGTGAACAAAATCTTTTGTGTATGTATGATGAGTAACAACTCTAAATTTTAGCTATTCTTCAATCAATGACAATGCTGTAGTGGGAGGTGGAAAGGCGAGTCACCTCAACCCAACATGTCGGTCTCAGTAATTTTGTACCTAGTTTTAAAAATTTATGTTTTGAATACATGATTTTATGATTAAAAATTCTTATTATTATTATAGCTTTCATGGATTATTCTATTAATTAAAATATTTACAGATACATCCATGTCGTTAGTTTCGAAGTCGTTTTAGGGTTTGAAACATTAGCAGTTATATTTCAGATTTTGTTAATGTATTTATAAATAAAAGATATATATTTACATGATTACAATAATAAAACATTTAAGAGAAAAAATAATCTTAATTTAAACAGATTGAAAGTGGTAATCTATTATTCATAAATAGTTAATAAAACGAAACTTTCTTTACAAACTGTTAAGATATTTAAATATTATAAATTATTATAGTTTTAAATACAATATATGAGATATTTAATGTATTTCTTATAAATTATAAGGTATTTACAATTATAAATTTTTTTTCCAAATAAAATATATTTTAATGAAGTTCAATAATATGTATTTTTCAATAATTTAATAATTCGGAAATATATCTATTATGTAGAGACACTAATAATAAAACGTTCATATCAAAGTAAATCCCTAATATATGTCCCAATTTACAATCTGCGAAAAAACGCAATAATTATACACTGACGTATAATATACATTAGTATATATTATCATATTATATTTTACTTTAAACGCCATTAAAAATACATATATGTATTATATTATTTAATTAAATAGCCTAGTTTACTTTGACCACGGTTAATAACATTTGTTATGTAAATTAATTCAATGTTAAATTACAAGAAAATATATTTTGATGAATCGCACAGTATTAAAACTTAACTGTTTTAAAATAAAATAAATACACACAGGCTATACTGTGACCATCGTGATAAAAAAAAAAAAACGAAAAAACTGTAGTATAATAGGGTTGAGGCACAGTATGGACAAGTATAGGCGATATCTGACAGTGATTAAAACCACTATCATAAGGAACACTTCGATGTAAATCTGTAGATAGTGTTTAATTCTAAGAAATTGGTGCATAATTACAAAAGTAACATCAACACCTATTTCCTTAATGATATACTGATTAGTAGTTCTTAAATTCAAAAGTATAATGTATGAATAAATATTATAACAATTAAATATAGTATGAAATTGTAAAAAATTATAAAGTTGTATATTTTGTTACTTCTATGACAATCATATATAAAAATTAAAGGACTTAATGCAATACTTAAGAAAAATGATTTTTTTAACTTATTAATTAATACATTAATATATAAGAAACTTTCATAAAATCAAAAATATACTTTTCTAAATTCACTTTCCGCAATGCTTTTCATATCTGAAATAAGACATTTTCCATCACTTCTAAGTTATTATATTATTACTAATTATTAAAAAATGAGTATTTACACATAAAAAAATAATTGAAAACAAAAAAAAAAAATTGTTTTCAAATTATTACTGATTTTGATTTATAATATGATTTATAATATTTATATATAATATGTTAAAAATAATCAATGCAAATTGTTTAAACATTTTTATGAAAGTTTATAGTAAAAAAAAATTTATTTATTACCATAACTTTTAGCTCAACTGGCAAGTTTGAAATTGACATTAGGAAAAATTTATGAAAATTAAAAAAATAATATTGTTAAGATTAATTTGTAGTCAGGAATTTTAGCTTCGATGCGAAGCTGAGAAGGTATTGGTTTTATTAAGATGTGTTTTTTTTTTGTGTCTGTTATCACTTTTTCTCAGCNTTTTTTTTTTTGTGTCTGTTACCACTTTTTCTCAGCTCTCACCGAACGGATTTCTTTCAACGATACGTCAAAAGATCACAAATCGTATCTAGTCGAAGACATTACTCTTCAAAATTGAAAAAATTTCCCTCGTTCCCCGTAAATGGGGGAAACCTCCAAAAAAATTACAAATTTAAAAATGGCTAATTTTCGAAATTTTTTCAATTTTTTTTAATAAAAACTGCCGTAACTTTTTTAAAAATAAACATATTAATATAATTCTTTATTTTATAGATGCATGATGNATCAATATAATTCTTTTTTTTATAGATGCATGATGTCATTACCTATCATTTGGTATATTTTTTTTATAAATCTGACTTTTTACCTGCCCACAGGGGGAGATTTAAAATGACAACTTTTTTACAAAAAATTAACTTTTTCAACTTAACTTTTGAAAGTGTTCCGAAAAGTCTGACACTTTTATATATATCTTAAATTAAAGCTAATGTAATATACTTTATCATGAAAAAAAAAATTTTGGACTTTATTTTATCTTCAGTATGAAAATGGCTACCGAATGCTATTTTTGTGTGAAAATTTTCGATTTTGTATTTTACATTTTTAACTTTATTATGCTTTAACTTTTTGAAAAATGTATGGATCATTACAATTTTTTTAAGAGAAGTAGTATTTATATAGATCTTTCATTCGACATACTTTTTTTTTAAATCGGACCATTTCCCTTAATACAGGGGGGATTCAAAACATAAAAATGCATATAGAAAGTAGAACTTTTTCAACTTAACTTTTGAAAATGTTCCGGAAGGTCTGACACTTTTATATATATCTTAAATTAAAGCTAATGTAATATACTTTATTATGGTAAAAAAAAATTTCGGACTTTATTTTATCTTCATGGTGAAAACAGACATTAAACTTAATAAAAAAAATACGATTTTTGTAAAAAAATTCTTTTTTATATTTTTAACTTTATAATGCTATAACTTTTTGAAAGATGTATGGATCAATATAATTCTTTTTTTTGTAGATGCATGATGTCTTTACCTATCATTTGGTATATTTTTTTTATAAATCTGACTTTTTACCTGCCTACAGGGGGGGATTCAAAATGACAACTTTTTCACAAAAAATTGACTTTTTCAACTTAAATTTTGAAAGTGTTCCGGAAAGTCTGACACTTTTATATATATCTTAAATTAAAGCTAATGTAATATACTTTATCATGGAAAAAAAAAATTTCGGACTTTATTTTATCTTCAAGGTGAAAATGGCTACCAAATGCTATTATTGTGTGAAAATTCTCAATTTTATTTTTTACATTTTTAACATTATAATGCTATAACTTATTGAAAAGTGTATTGATCAATATAATTTTTTTATGGGAAATACTATTTTTTAATAATCCCTTTTTCATTCGACATACTTTATCTTAATCAGGATATTAATAAGGAACTAGCAGTTTATGAAGCTTTTGGAATAATCCACAAATTTTTTAAAATTATACACTATCTAAAGATTTGCATCGAAGCGTTTTTTTTTATAGTGATTTTAATCACTGTCAGATATCCATTATACTTGATCCAACTATGCCACGTCACCACTGTGCCGCGACCCTCCTGTGCTGGGTTTTTTTTTTATCGTAAAATATATTACATAAGCTTTAATTTAAGATATATATAGAAGTGTCAATATTTCCGGAATACTTTTAAAAATTAAGTTGAGAAAGTTTAATTTATGTGCAAAAATTGCTTTTTAAAATCCCATACCAGTGGACAGGACAAGTGTCATATTTTCAAAAAATGTATAACAAATGAAAGGAAAATATCTACGGTTTCAGTATAAAAAAAATTATTTGGATTTGTTCATTTTTCAATAATTTATGGCTGTTTTAAGTATCAAAATCACACGTTAAACGGTGATTTATACATAATAATTACATTTTTCATTAAACTCGACTGCCATTTGCCCATAGAAGAAAAGTTAAGTTGAAAAAGTTCTACTTTTTACTAGTATTTTTAAAAATTTAAACCCCCTCTGTATAAAGGAAAATAGTCCGATTAAAAAAAAAAATATGTTATATGAAAAAATTAAACATAAAGTATTTATGAAAAAAAAAAAAAATTGTATTAATCCATACATTTTTCAAAAAGTTATAGTAATTTAAAGTTGAAAAAATAAAATATGAAATCGTAAATTTTAACACTAAAATAGCATGTTTTTTAACTACGGTAACCATTTGCACATAGATGATAAGTTGTCGAGACAAATTTTTTATAGTCACTTATAGTACATAACATAAGTTTTATTTTAACATATGTTTGAGTATTTCTTGAGCGTTTTCAAACTTAGGTTAAATTTTTGTGCATAAGTTGCTATCTTGAATCCCCTCCTATGGGCAGGTAAAGGTTCAAAAGTGCACAAAAATATATAAAATGATAGTAAATACCTATGATATTAATAAAAAAAAAAATTACATTGATTTGTTCATTTTTCAAAAAGTTATGGTAACTTCAAAAAGTTTAAGAAAAAAAAATTGAAAAAATGTCGAAAATTACTGATATTTAAGATATGATATGATATGATTTAANTATGGTAACTTCAAAAAGTTTAAGAAAAAAAAATTGAAAAAATGTCGAAAATTACTGATATTTAAGATATGATATGATATGATATGGTATAATATGTATGTCTTGTTGTGGAAGATATAAGTATCATATCCCCCCATAACAATAATTAAATTTGGTGAAGATGCGACTTGTTTTCGTTTAGAATAGAAAGTAAAATTTTTTTTTAAGTATAACACGCCCAAGATGAAACTCTATTTACGCTACTGATGTGAAATCAATGGCGTATTTTCAAGAAATTCTTAATCTATAAAATAAAATCATCAAAATTAGTTAAAATTATAAACTTCCCAAAAAAATTATTTTTGCATCACTGATTTTATACTCATTAAATATTTTTAATTTAGCTTTTGATTATTGGGTAAGGGTTTGACTCTTAAACCCCCTTAAATATACCACTGAGTGAAACATAATTTTAGTTTATCTGACCAATAGATTTTAGCACACAGACGCTTCTAATTAAATTCTACAAGACTGTAATAAGGCCAGCTATGATGTATGATTCAGAGTGTTGATAAGAAAGTAGGGGAGAGAATGAGTGTAGCAGAGATGAGAATGCTTAAATGGATGAGTGGAGTGACTAGATAAGATAAAATAAGGAACGCGCATATAAGAGGGAGTTTAGGTGTAGCGTTAATCGTGGATAAGATGAGAGAAAATAGACTTAGATGGTTTGGTCATGTTATGAGGAGAGAACAATCGGAAGGTGTAAGAACAGTTATAGAAATGAATGTTGAAAGAAGAAGAGGTAGAGGAAGACCAAAAAAGAGATGGAGGGATGCTATTGAATGCGATTTGAGGACAGCTGATGTGAGCGTAGATGATGTGGGAGATCGTGTCAAGTGGAAGTTTAGGATAAGAGTGGCCGACCCCAAGTAGTTGGGATTAAGTCGAGGAAGAAGAAGAGACGCTTCTAATTAAGTACGAGCAATTTTTTTAATTCGTATTAGTTAATCATATCAAAATTATTAAACATTTCAAAATCTTTAACTTTCTTAGTATAAAAATATCTATTGTTTAAAATCTTGATATAATGAATATAAAATAAGCTTTTAAAATACAAATGAGTTATGAAAGATGTTTTTTGACATCATAAACTAGCAATATTCCTAGTCCAATACCTATGTGACTTATTACCTATCGTTATATTCAATACATTTAAGGAATACCAACCATTAATTTTACGATAATGCTTTTTAAACTGTCTACTTAATTATTTCTAGAATACCTAGAGACCAGTGTTGGGAACAAATAACCAAAAAATCATATAGATTTAATATAGATATTTGAATGAAAAGTCAACTATATGAGGTTAAAGACATTTGAGGGAAATAAATTTTGACTCGTTGATAATAAGTTTTGTAATATTATTTTTTAATTAATAGAATGTCCAGTTACAGAATAAAGGGATGTGCTTCGTTGAAAAATTCTTATCAGTGAATTATGGTTAAACGTCACTAAACACTACTACCCCACTACTCACCTTTTCCAAATGTTTAAGTTCTAATATTTCATAAAATAATGTTACAAACATGGTTATCGACTAGTGGGTAAACTTTATTTAGACCACTCTCCTCCATCTAATGGTAAACAAATAATAGTAGGTTCCTATTTAAATTTCAAAAACTACCCCGAAAATTTACAATTAGAAAACATTTTTCTATCAATAAACTTGATATTTACCATTGGTTATAAAATGAATTAAATTTTATCGGCCATTAAAGCCAAAAATCATAAATTTTTCCGTAAAAATGACTTATTTTGAAATTTAAATAATAAATCGTATAGTAACTAAACTTCTACATCATTTAAAATTTAAAGTTTTTTTGTGCATTATTCGATAAAAAAATGCGTTTCAAAGATTTGTCCTCCATGAATAAGTTATGTGATTTTTAAATATAAAATAAATTTCAAATATGTATCGAAGCGTTTTAGTGATATTAATCTTTGTTAGATGTTAATCAATACTAATCTACATAAACGCCAGTAATTACCTTTTTAGACTTTGATAATGTTTAAACTCGTGTTGATGTAATGTCAATGTAATTATTCAATATAAAAGTACACCATTTATTTGTAGGTACTTCACAACAAGGTGATAAAATAAAACCTTTTTCTAATCTTGTATAATTAGCAATTCAATTATTAATGACTAATTTATGAAAAATGATGTAAATATAATGATTAATAAATAAAAAAATTTGTTTTTTTATATTAGTTTACAATGACCCTGGAAAGAAAGTTTTTCTTTTTTTACGCCTTTGATATAAGTATATTCCCATAAGACATTTGTGGTTTACCATAATATGCTCTGTAAAAATATAAAAAATATGATAAAATAATTTTTGTGCCTGAATGGTCGTAAAAAAAAATTCCTAAACTAAAATCTTTTGATTCTCAACTATGGGGTGTTAGGTTGAGAGATTCTAGAGCCCCTTAACATTTTAGGTACAATTAATTAGGCTGCCTAAACGGAAATTCTGCCCCGCTATTAAACTATAAAAGTTGTGCGTACAACGGCTGAAAGTAGATCATTTGAGTATCACATTTAAAAAAATTTTTCATATTCTTTTAAGTAATGTAAAATTTCATTTTTAAAATGATAAATTTCTACGATTTTACATTCACAAGTTATTAAGAGCAAAAACTGTGACAAAACTTATGACTAGACTATGTCATAATCTACATTTCCTAGTTTACGTGCTATCTAATTTTTTGTAATATTTTTCAAAAAAATGTTGCAATATGTACGCTATTTCTACAGTCAGTACTCGTACTATCTATTATGAAAATAAAAATCTTCAGAAGGTGATTAAGTTAAAAACTAGTAATTACATTTATTACGACGCTGTTAGGTACATCAATTGTATGACTCTAATTGGCTGTAAAATTTCATCATACTTACATGGTAAATTTTAATCTCAACTATTGAAATAGTTTAAATGTGGCATTGATAAAGTAATACGGCAGTCTGTACTTAACTAAGGTAATGGTAGTTAGAAATGATTTAAAATTATTCTCGTGATAGGCTAAGACTTAATATTGTAAAAATGTATTATTTGTGACCACAGAAATGATTTTCTTAACAGTTAACATCCTGGATAGCAATTTTTTTCCATCTTTTCGTACTTACAAAAAATCCGTACGGTTTACGAGTTGGATAGGTGGCATAACGAATTGGACACGTTAAAGAGTTCAACGCCGGCAGAGCCGTTGAACTACATTAAATAGCATAGCCGAATCGAATCATGTACGTCAGCGACGTGTTGATGATCGGTATTTTTTGTTTCCATACATATTAACACTCTTCACACCTTTTGTTAAATATATACATAAGGATTTCATATAAAATAAAATTAGAAAAAATATATAAATTCACCGTGAAATAAAAATATACGTCGTCCTGTGAGAAACTCAAAGAGTTCTTCATAAAAGTGACTTCTTAGGTTTCTTTTTCAATTCACAATAGTTAAATACTTCGACTACAACGCTTACACTCGCGTGTTGTCACTTTTATATATCCTGTGGACAGTCACTTTGTTAACGTGGCAGGGAAATAGTTGTAAAATATTTCCTGAATCGCGGAAACCCGCAGACTACAGTAAGTTTACTCAAAAAGAGTATTTTTTAGTTAAAAAAAAAAAAAAAATGCAACGTTTTTTATTATTTCCTTGTTCCGGTTTCGCGCGACGAGGAAGGGTGTTGACACAATAGAAAGGGGTCCATCGCGGGACTGGACCCCTTTTACAAAAAGCCTTCCACAAAAGGCTGTAACGGTTTCAGATGCAGGTGGCCGTATCCTATGCATTATACGTACCGTCGTATGTATAGTAGTGTCGCGTGGTAGTAAAAAAGGATACGCACAAGGGTAGACAATTTGCTATACCAAATTTTTTGTAGTTTATTATATTTTTCATAAAAAAAAAAAAAACACAATACTCTTGATACACTGTAATCTGTTATTTAGTTTCGCGTTATACTGTCACCGGCTGCCTTTGACAGAAAAAATGAAGTGAAAAACAGGAGTTTTGCTACCAACCTATAATTGCACATGCTTTAAAATGACTCGGAATTACTTTATCTCTTTAAACTTGTCAATGTCAGGCAAAGTTTTTAAAGAAATATTTCAAGAGACTTGAATGAAGGGGAGTTGTTTTATTTTTTAAATCGATAACAGAATAGCTTGTTTATTTCTTTACAATATACAAGGAATGTAACAATGACTCTTTATTTTCCGAAAACGTGTTACGGTAGCTCCATATTATACCGTAACCATGACTAATTGATAATGTGCTACCGATCACATTGATGGCAGGAAATTGAACGAAATTTCCAACAGTTCGTCGTGAGGTGTCTTTAATATACTTTTCGCTGTTGAAAGACTTGAGCACGCACCTTGGCAAAACAAAGTTTACAAAAAATATATGAAATATTTAACTTCAATGATTAATTAATCGAGGAGAGTCGGTTGTGGTACAATAAGCGATAACACTGACTCGTGGTCGTACCTGGTTCTTATTGTACCAATAAAGCGAGTACTCGATGCATGTGTGTTTTCACCAGAAGGTCGTATGAAAGTAAGTAATAGTATATATTTCACACGATGCACGTATATAATATTGACAATATGAACTTGATTTCTTTTAATAATTGTACTGTTGTCCAGAGTAGCCATTTTCGGGGGCGGAGACCGTGGGCGGGGTCACCCCGTCGGACCTCTAGGTCGCCACTGCCGGGAGGGAGTATTTTTCAAACGACAGTCTGCAGAAGACCTTCGTCAGTGTCCTTTTGCCTCCAGTGATGTTCGACCGTGGTGTAGTGATGATATGTGCTTAACTATTATTGAACCTTTGATTACAATTGCCAACATGAATCGCGTATGTTGGCAGTGTCACAACATGTTCTAATAATTAGTCGGCGGGACTTCAAAAATGTAATTGATTTTTTTTAACTGGCATGTCGTCTTTTTTACTTCCCAGTACGGTGTGTATTTTTTTGAACGTGCTCTGAATTCATCGTTCCCCGTTTTTTAATTCCAACACAAAGAAGGGTTGTAAACCGGTAGTGTATAGAAGCACAATAGTACCCTTTTGTAACGGATTACAGCGTAGTTACGGTGACAGCGCACTCGCAGTGATTAAAAGAAATCGGTGCTATCGCGTTTAAAAAAAAATTGTGTCTCTTGTTGATATAAAATCGAATGTGGCGAAACCACACATCATAAAACTATCTACCAATAACGGGTACTTACCGTTTTGATTGCCCACGCTCGGATGGCCAAAACAAAAAAGATCTGTGACTGGTCTCCACGAGGATGCTCCGAGGACCAGTCATGGATCCGTTTATTTACTTGTATCCGTCCGGGCGCGGCAATCGGAACCGCAGAGCCCGTTCTATCGTCGAATATTCATCAACCGAAGAAATTAGGAAAAACTGCAGAATTTACATGATCTGAGTCGCTCACAAATAAGATAAGACGAAAATTCTGTTTTATTAATTCTAAATAATTTTTAAGTTTACAAAATTTATATTTTTATCCAAAATTATTTATATAGATTTTAAATAATTAAAATTTCTCATTAATTCAGTTTTTATTTTTTATTAATTAAATTTTTTTTATAACAATATTTAACTTAATAAATTAATTAGTTACTATTTAAAATTAAAGTTTTTCATTATGTACTATCAATAATCTTAGTTTTTGCGTTATTGTGTATGTGCTGCTATACGTAATAATCTTTTAAGTAATTATACTTGAACTTAGAGAGTCTATTTATTATATTTTTTGTAAATAGACATAATATGTATGTATTATATGTGATTATATTCGCGTATTTTTTTTTTTTTTTTT
>NW_026099573.1:26631066-26710031 GCF_025091365.1 Daktulosphaira vitifoliae
TTTGTGAATGCTACTATAATTATTTGAATGAAACGTTAATTTTTGAACTGTTTAAAAAAATTTTAGCGATACATTAGTAATTTATAAATAATGTAAAGTTGTTATAATCAGTTGCGCAAATATGGAAAAATTAATCTTTTGAAATACAGAAAAATTTTAATAACTCAAAAAACTTTGATATAAAACCGAAAGACTTTTTACCTATTTGCGTCATTGGTTAAATTTTATTAGAAATTATGTATAAAAATCAAGACTACTTTTTTACAATGAATTACTAATTTAGATCTGCTAAATCAATGATTATTTTATATTTTAATTTCAAAATCGAATTTGTATAAACATTGATCACTTAGGTTATGCGTTTTTCATATGAAAAACTTAACCGATTTTTTTTATGAACGTCTTCTCCGTTATACCAAAATCAGATCTACGGTTTTTTGTAGATTATGACAATATTTTAACCTAAAATTTATAGATGTTTAAAATAGTGAAAATTGTTTTAAAATTTATGAAATTTAAGGTTTGGACTCAAAAAAAAAAATTTAACGTATTATTCTTAAAACACACAGATAATTCTTTTACTTTTATGATACTTTTAAAACTTTTATGATTTTACATTTTAATTAAAATCAAATAGTATTTTTTTTAAATTGATACCAAGTAAATAAGGAGACCGAGACTAGTTGTCAAAATTTTTCTATTTTATTTTTTTTAACACATTTAAAAAATAACTGTTTTAAACATTATGAAGTTTATTTTGTTTAGTATGTATACTAAACAAAATAAAACTTTTACTTAACATAATATTTAATATCTTATAAACTTAATATTTCATAAAAAATGCTATATAGTATCTT
The DNA here is from genome assembly GCF_025091365.1 of Daktulosphaira vitifoliae. Classification (NCBI taxonomy): domain Eukaryota; kingdom Metazoa; phylum Arthropoda; class Insecta; order Hemiptera; family Phylloxeridae; genus Daktulosphaira; species Daktulosphaira vitifoliae. The sequence continues at coordinate 26,631,924 of NW_026099573.1, forward strand.
ATTTGTTAAAACATTAATTTCTCATTAGTAATACCTAACAAAATTTAATTGAATTTGTACAAAAATTTACTTAACAAAACAAAATTTTGTTTTTTATATATGCATTTTATTAACGGCTTTAATTTGCTCTCTGCTATACTAAAATAATTAGAGCTGTTGTGACAACATTTGGTATGATATGACAATCGTTAATTTCTAGAATGGGATTAATTAACATTGTGACATCTAGCCCCGTCTCCACTATTCAACAACTATTTAACCAACAGATCAGCTTATCCCCAAATGTGTTGAAAAGTAAATTTTGTATGATAAATAGGTACTAATAATTATATTGCTTTTTTCTTATAATGAACTTAAAAAAACTCAAGATACATTATGCTAACATAATTTAACCTTCGTTAATTCATTTAACTTAATAAAAAATAGATATCTTAATAATTCACACACAATTTGAGTTTTGCAATATTCTGTTTAAATACAATTATGTAAAAAAACTAAGTTAGTTTTGTGTTCCAAAACACAAAGTTCAAAACTTCCTTTAATGTGTATCATGGTATCAATTAAAATTATTTATCTACAATATTTTTTAGGCCTTTATCATTGACAGCTTAACTGTTATATGAGAAGCCTACTAATCTTAATTGAAAGTTATAATCCAAAATATGTATTAAAATTTTAATTTAAGTGTACAGTTACCTGATTCGATTTTATAGGAGAATAACAATTTTTGAGAACAAGCTTCATCTGGAAAATAAAGCTTTGATATTAAAAATCTTGTACAAAAACAATGTAATTCTATTTATATTTTTTTCAATTTTATATTTTGACGATTTTTAATTAAGATTTAAATGACAAATGCAATTATTTGGAATTCAGAACATAGTTCCAATAAATAATATAAAAAAGATAGTGGTTTATAAACGTGTAAGCTGAATGTAATTTATATATATATATATATAGAAATGTTTAAGACATAACGAGCCTCGTTGATAATGCGGCGATGAACGTACACTGAACTTACATACAAATGGATAAAGCATATAATCAACAAATAAATTAAACTAAATAAAAATACGACAAACTTATAGACGCGCGAACAAATATTAATTCTTCTAAATAAAAATTATTTAGAATGCTGATCTGAGTTATTAATAATACACTTATAAATTCATTAATTAGACAATCATTGCCAAAACAATCACAGGATTTTACTCTGTTAGAAAGAATGTATTACTATAAACTTAGGGACAACCAATAATTTGAATACATTATTTCTGCCTGTGCTCCAAAAATCAACTATTATAAAATATTAATAGGGGTAATTAAATTACTGATTAATATATCAATGAATAGAAATTTAGAAACCTAGTACAATTAAGAAAAGTATAAAATCTATAACAGTGATTTACAAAACTATCATATAAGACTCTTCGATACGATTCTATTAAATTCTCATTAATTTTTATACGTGTAATTTTATAATTGCTCTGTTTTAAACTTCCACTCAAAGATAAATAATTCAATGAAAAAATTTCATAGAAATATATTTTTTTTTTATTCATAGAATTGTTTTTAAAATCTTTTTTTTAAATTGGTTAGAAATTTTTAGAAAGCTGGAATTCCATGCTTACTTCAGAACTCTTATAATTAAGTATATTAATTAGCTTTTATTAGTTACTTTAATCCTATATTTCAAATAAGAAACCTAAATAAAACAATATAATCTATTGTACATTTTCTAAATTATTTTTTCAAATCATTTTCATTTTATTTAAGGAGTTAAAAGATAACTCGTTTAAAATGGGGAGATTTTCAAGTGCATATAAACAAAAGTAAAAAGCAATTTTTTTAATTATTTCTGCTAATATCCTAGAAACTGTATAGATTTACAACAGAGTATCTTATATATAATTATTTTTTATTTCGTTCAATTATCACCAACTGATTCATAATTTGAATAAAAGTCAATTGATACTGTATATCCTTTAAGAAATTTATCTTATTGCAAAATTTTCGATTAAAAATAAAAAAATTCTAGTTGTGGAAAGATTGATCTTTTTGAATGTTTTCTCTAAGAATGAATTTTTTCCCTTAATTATTCAGAGGTTACAGAGATATTACATCAGTATGCTAATGTAATCACATCAGGTTATTCCTTATATTAACGAGATAACTATACTTGATTTTTTCAAAAGCTAATATAAAAAAATATTATTTTTATTAATTATTACTTCAGTAAATTGTTATATTTAATACTAATAATTTACTGTTAATATAATATTTAAATTCAGTTCTTTGCATTTATTTTGTTCTTCTATTGTAAAAATATCAATAGTAGAACTTGAAAATACTAAAATAAATTTTTTTCATAATACACTAAGTTAGACCACATAACATAAATTTCTGAATGTAAAATTGAATCAAGTGCCTAGATGTATGTAACATACCAGTCAATGTTGAGACCTTTCAGACTAAAGGTCTGAAAGGGCAAAGCCACCAATGTACTTTTCTAGAACCTCTTTAAAAGGCATAATATGTATAAATAAAAGTGGTCTTCTTTACTAAAATGATATAAAAAGGACCTCACGAAAATTGTTTTGCATTGGGCTCACATATCTAGCGCCGTCGCTGGCCTAAAGTATTAAACAAACAAAATGTTACTAGTTGAAGCTAATTATTATCCTTGGTGTTTATCTAATTGTACTTTTTATAAAAATATCCTCCTACTTATATACTCTCCGTCAAATGTAAATTAATTAAATTAATAAATTTGCTTTCATAATAATAATAGTTAAAATAAAATAGGTAATTGTAAAAAATTGCAATTTTAACACCTAAAAGAAAATAGTTATGAATATTATCAAGTTAAATATTTAACAATGACGACAAAGAGAAATCGATGTAAAATTATAATTTTTACGTTTTTAACAAAGTGTTTTTAAAACTGATTTAAAACATCAAAAATTGCATAAATTACAATCTGCTTAAACATTTTAAACCGGATTTTTTACAAATTTTTTAATAACTCTATGTAAAATAACTTAGTGTAATGTTGCTTTGAATTAATATTTTTAATAGTACCAAAAGAACAACAATGCATTTAATATTGATAATATTAGAAATGAGCTATTCACCAAAAACAAGGTTTAACTAATTATATCAATTATAGCAATAGATAAATCAGTATGTATTATTTATCATTTTAAAAAATCTGTTCATATTTGAGATTACTTTAAAGTTACTAATAAAATACATTTTATACAATAAAAAAATCAAATTAAAAGTAAATTTGAAAAATTCAATTTGTAAGCATAAAAATTAAAATGTTCTTAAAATAATAATTATTATTTTCTTAAATAACCCAAGTTAATTTTGTAGCACAATTTTGATATCAAAATGAAAATAAATAATAATAATAATGTTATGAAGTATAAACTTATTTATTTATTTATACATGAGATGGTTACATTTTCTAATTACATCACACAAAATTAAATTATATAGAATTTTATTATTAATAGATAGTCAAAAATGAAGTATTAAAAAAATAAAAATTATCATAGGATTTTGTTTAAATCAAACACATATTAAAAAAATTCAAAAATAAATTTAAGTAAAAATATATATAATTTTTTTATGTACAAGTTATTTAAGTGTATGGCAATCAAAAGCGTTTCACTGATTGTTTTACTATTGGTTTTTTTTTTTGTCGCTCTAAGCATAATGGTATGTGTCGAGCAGCAGCGTTATCATTGAACTTGCGACCACAATGAGGACAAGGAATTAAATCCGATGTATCAAGAGGGGGTGGTGGAGGTAGGTCGGCCAAATTTCCACCCTTAGCTAAATGTTGTTGTGCCATCCTTGCATTTCTGATGTTGGCGACAAATTCTTCATGTTTCTGTCTCCAATTATTCTTTTTCTTTGGAACAGAAGCCTGTTGTAAAAAAAAATATATTTTATACTAGCTAAATGAAGTTAAGCAATATGAATTTTATTTCTCATAAGCCCTAATGCAATACCTTGAGGCTCCCCATGTTCCTATAAAATTTCTATAAAAAAAAAATGTATAGAATAGTATATCTTTGTATATCACATATAATAGCCCTCTTTATCAGAGCTTGATAATTGTAATTATTTCAAAATATATTTAAAGTTTCATATTACATTAAGTATGATAAATAAAAGAAAGAAAATAAACCTATATTTTAACTATATGTAATGTATATTAATGCTTGCATTAAGTTCTTCAATATAAGATTATGGTTTATGTTTACTCAGAATTATTGAGTATCGAAAGTTTAAATTTTTAGTTTACAAGTAAATATTTAATTTTATTCCAAATCGATTTACTCGAAGTAAACACAAACATCTTTGATTAAATCCAAATAAATCGTTTTAACCAAATTACAAACATTCATTAAAAACCCAATAGAGTAGTATCGTCATAGATGACATCTAACAGTACCTAAAATCATTATTATAAAAAATGTTTTAACGCAAATTTATCGATTGTATTTAATTTTCAGAAGGAATTGTTGGATTATTACAAAAACAACTTTTATATCCATAATTATATCCTGAATACTAATTTTATGATTTATAAGTATAATACAAGAATAAATACACACTATTATAATAAAAAATAAATTTAATATGAAATTGATTTTCAAAATTTTGTATTGTAATTTTTACAGATAATTATAATAAGTTATAAAGTTGTTGTATAAAGAGTGTATTTTAATGTTAGCCTCTCGATTTCTCTTAAAATAATAATTATATTAAGAAAAATGTTTATATTAAGAATAGCTGTACAATTCATTACCTCTATATAAATTTGTATCAAAATTGTAAGTATAAATTTATAAAAAAAAAAAAAAAGGCAATTAAGTTAAATTTATTTTTTATTAATATCCCTTTGTATACATATAACTAAACTTGAATAGCTAGAATATTTGTTTGAAAAGGACAACCTTCCTTTTAATATACTTATTGTATTGACTTAAAAAATTGCAAAAATTTTTTGACCAACACTTAAATTTTTTTTGTAATTAAGAGTGTTTAATATGAATACTTAATCACTCCCTTCTTTATCCATCCGCTAAGGGTAGGTGATATGGTGTGGGTCACTATTAAAATGCTGTATGGTCCCCCCCATCTGATAACTAATAGCAACAGCGTAGCTGAACTTCAGTTCATAAGCGACAACTGAGTGGTTCATTACGCCACACCACCCTCATAAAACCATATGTAGAGACATCAATAGCAATAAAAAGTACCAAAATTTCTAGATAAATTTAACGTTATTTGATATACTAATGATTTTTATTTTTAAGAGAATAATTTACCTTAGATTTTGCACTGTTTATGAATTCCTTAGCATCAGTACCTTCTAGTCGTTGTTTAGTCATATCAAAAACTTTTCTTTTTTTTTTTTGCGTTTGTAAACAAACCGTCTTATGTTTCTCTATTCGCTCAGAATTAAAATCTCTGGAACAATAGGGACATCTTTCCATTCCAGGTGCAATGGGTCTGTTCGCTAATGGTTTAATAGACGTAATAATTTTAGGTGTCTCTTTATTAGCCCTAGGTGGAGGTTTCGGTGGTGATTTTACTTCAGTTTTTATCGTAGAAACTTTTATATTTCGTTTATTGTTATTGAGTGAAGGCAGTTTAGTTTGCTCTGTGGGTTTAACCGTTAGTTTTTGAGGAGGTGATTTTTTATTTACAATTTTTTTTTCGCCAACCGATTTAGTATAAATATCACAGTCTTTCTTTCCATTTTGAGCACCTAGAACAGGTTTATTTTCAGCTCCTCTAATAGTCGGTGGTAGTATTTTAGATGTTGTTTTAATAGCAGTTACCTAAAATATAATATGTATTATGATAATAAAATTTTATTATAAGTTACATTATATTAAAACATCAATTAGCAGAAACTATTTTATATAAACAACAAAATATTTTATTATTAATGCTTCAACAAAACTTGCATTTATTATCCATTTTTAAATTTGCATTGTAGATAAACAAATACATGGTAGCATATTTATTTGTATATTTAATAATTTTAGAAAGCAAACTATCTTTTATTGTACATAATTAAATACGATAAATATTTTTAAAAAACTCATACATTGAAATTCTATAATAACTATATTACAACTACATAATATTTTATTACATAACGTGATGTATTTCGTTCTAAATACAATTATATAGCTGTGCATTAGTATGTCTATTTTAAGTTTTTGAAATTTAGTAACCTGTAGATTGCTTGAATCGTCTTTGTTTTCTGAAGTATATAATAATGATTTTAATTCAGGTGCAGATTGAGCCGTTTTCATTTTCCTGCTAGCAGCAAATGATTCAGATAATAAACCACCACCTAAATTTGGTAATTTTCCGAAAAGACTAATGATAGATTGATCATCGCTTTCTAAGTAAATTTTCTTTTCTAAAGGTTTGAGAGGATAACCTCTATCTTTTCCAGTGTGACTTCTAACACCTTGTCGTCTCTGTGCAAATAGTTCCCTAACCTGACTTTCACATAACACAATGTCAGTAGTTAAAATGGAAGATTTCTTTAGAGAATTCTATGTGTCACCTAAATCTCCCACTTTAATAATTAAACATCATAAATTTTATCACGTAGTACAAAAATATATTACGAAGTTATTTTAAAATATAAGGAAATAAACTAATAGTTTGTTTAGAAATTCTTCATTTTTAGCATTATAAATATGCAAAAAGAAAAACATTTTAAAACTTTTTTTCTAAAATCTTACATCTCAAAAAAAGTTTAAAAAATGTTGCATGGCCCACTTTATTCTTAGTAAATAAATTAATAGTACTCATAAAATGTTTTTAATGTGAAATTAATTTCATAAAAATAATTCATGATAAGTAATATTTGTATTTTACATGAACATTTTTATAAATCTTATAAATAATAAATCAATTAATTGGTATAGTAAACAAAGAACCACGTAATACAAATCGTGTATTAAAACAACATTATAAGATATTGAATAAAAAATTATTTAAAAAATAAAACTTAGTACAATAGGGTTTTAAAAAATTAGTGAGTGAATTAAACTACATAAAAACTAAAAATATTTAAATGTTATATATAATAGTTAAAATAATTGTTCAAATACCTTTCCTTTAACACTAAAGTCTATCTTCAAATTTTCGTGTGAAACAGTCACATGTTTTTCAGGAACTTTTATTTGTATCTTCTCTTTTATACTTATTGACGGAGACTGTATTGTATTTTTTTTGCTTTCTGTTAAATGTTTTTGTTGGAATTTTCTCTGAAAATAAATACGAAATATAAGTTTATTACCTATTATTATAAGTTATAATTTCGATATATAGCTTCGATGCGTTGCTGAAAAATATTTGATTTTACTATGTCGCATTTTTTTTTTGTATGTTACTGTACTCGATTACTTGTAAAATTTTTATTAACATTTTATTTAAGACCCTTTGATGGGTTTAAGTTTGTGCAACTTTATCATAGAATTATACAGTATGGTGTAAATATTTTTTATTTTAGGGGAGGATAGACCCCCTAATCCCCCCGAAAATTATAACCTTTGTAATAGCATATTACTAAGTTTTCAAGTAAATTTCTAATAAATTGTACTGACTGATAATGTGATCAGAATAACTTGACATAATTTATAAATGTACATAATTTCTAGTCGTTTTGAAAATTCAATTAGTATCCAAAGTACTAGATGGGGCTTAAAAACCATAATAGTATTTTTTTTTAATTCGTTATGCATACTCAGCATTGAATCTGTTAACGGAAGTGATTTTAATTAGCGTCAATTATTATATTATTTTGGTTAATTTGATAGGGATATTTACAGTTAGGACCCTTTTTTACACATTTTTTTTAAAGTAGATCTCTTGGTCATCTTTAATAATTGCACGAATATGTATACTTAAGTATTATTATTTTTTTTTAATTTAAAACTTTAAGGCTGTGTTTAAAACTATTAACTAAGTCAATAGAAATCATTATTATATTTAAAGAAGTACATTATCAATGTAACCTAAAACTAGAGAAAACGGAGTTAAATTTATCACTTTATTTTTATTCCGAAGAACTTTATAATATTTTATAAAAACACGAATTCATTTAGTAAATTTCTTGTTAGAAAAAAATAGTTATAACTTTATCGATTAAAATTTACAAACTACATTTACTTAAAATTACACTTACTTGCATATCCAGAAGTCTGGAATTTTGACCTGCTGCAAATGCCATTATGCTTAAAGGCCACTAAAACAATAATTAAAAACATATAAGCTTACAAATTGTTAGCTAAATAATATTTCCGTGGAAATTTTGTTATATAATATTGATTATTTAAAAAAATTGATTGTAAAAAAACTTAAATGTATAGTTGTTTTGAAAGATGCTACCTAACATAGGAAATAATATGTCTAACTTATTATTAATTGATAGATTTTTTTTGTTTGATTTTTTTTTAATAGCAATTAATTTCAACGAACCATGACCCATATTCAGAAACTTAATATATCTACCTATTTTTTCAATATGCATAACATAATAAAGTACCCATCTAATTTTTTTCTCTATCATTCACCTTTATTATTTTTGCTTTTTGGTTCTCATTCTATTGTGATAATTTTTTCTATTATTTAATTGACACTATTTAATGGTGTCAATTTTCATGACTTATGAGTAAATAATGTAACAAATAGAAATTAAACAAGCAATTTATAAATTATTATTATTATACTACTCTCTTTCCCTACCAAAAAAAAATATTAAAACAATAATATCAATTAAAAAATATATTTATTAGTAATAATTTTAAATTAATAAAAAGTATTTAATGGTATTAAATTTAATTTTACCTTTTTTTATTGTAAGTAATAAAAAAATAGTCTAGGTTGAATGCGTAGTCGATATAATTTTCCAAAATATCAATTTAAATGATAAAATATGAATTAATTTTAAAATTATAAATGTGTTTGCATAAAAATGAATCTTTTAACTTAAAGGCTTCATATTTTTCAGTATTATGTTGATACCAAATCTGATCTAACAAATATTTCTATTGAAACTTTTGTGATTTTATTCACAACACATATTAATACCTTATCTTGTAATTTTATTGTGTACTGGACATTTGCTGTGTTGATATTTATAACCAAAAAATTAAATCTACCTATGAGACTTTAACCTTAATAAACCAAACAATAAGCACTGAAATATATATAGTCAAGTATTAATACAGTTGTATATATATTAATGATGTACGACAAATCTTAAGACAAAAATCATTTAAAATATTACAATACTTAATTTATTTAGTATAAAATTGATAGTTACTGTAGATATTTTCATGCATGTTAACTAAAAAAATTATACTAATAGTCGTTACAGCCATTATTAAAATACATTTCCATTAATATTGTTAGTTGATAATATTCAAATTTGGTTAGAAGTATGACGTAAGTCTCAATGATAATGAGTCATCATATATTCAATAAATACGACAAATGTGTCACGGTAGATACAATAACTTAAGGAAATAAATTATAAGCAATCACTTCCAAAGATAAGCTAATCCACTTAAGGGATACACAATTTTTTTATTTTGGATCATTTTTTATAACTCGCCATGTCAAAAATTGAAAATATATAGACTTAGATTATAATTCTTATTTCTTTAATCCTTTCAGAGCCAACTTTTAATTTCTTGACCCTTAATCAATTTTTTATTGGTGGGATATAGAAAGATATAAATGAAGATAGAGTGACGATCGATTTTCAGAATAATTTATTTTAATTTTTAAAACTTTTTTAAACTTTAAACTTATCAATATAATAAAAAACCTTTTTACTAGTTAAGTAGTTTATATCTAGGTCTAAGAATTAAATGCATTTATAAATTTTGTTTGAGCCACTTTGAAGGATCCTAAGTTTGTACAACTCAACAACAAGCTATGCGATTATTTAATAGCATAGAAATATTATTCGTTTTGAGAGAGCAGAGACCCCTTAATCTTCCCCATCGAAAATTTTAGCTACGGTAAAAACACATTACTAAGTTTTCAAATCAATTTGTATTAGTAGATGTTGTGTTTAGAATAACTTATTGAAATGCATAAATGCATACTATAAATCTTAGTCAGACTTTTATCATTTAGAATATTTTAATTTTGAAAGTACTAATTCAACATTTTTGTCGGTATTTTATCTTTTCTCATTTTAATACTTTTGTTTGATAAAACAAATTACTGTTAGATAAACATCAGTATTTATTAAAAAGCAATGCTGTTCTTAAGATTTGCAAGGCTCAAGGAAAAAATAATTTTGATACAATCTACGTTATTTCTTTCGCAAGTACGAGATCCTCACATAATATTTCAGTATAATATCTAATGTAATAAATGGAAATTAAATATTTTGATAATCCTAAATTCAAAAAAAAATACGTTTTGAAGTATTTCTTACATATTTTTCACATTGTTTATTCACGCTAAGCGACTATATACACTGGATAGTACCTTTTTTTTTAATTTTAAAACATAGGATACTATTAACTTCTGAAAAGAAAAATTATATATTTAAAGATATTGCATGAGTCACAGTTACATAATCCCCGTGTAGTATTGTTTAAATACTTATTTTATAATTATTATTTTGCTAATTTTTGCTATTAAGTATAAATATCAAAAAAAGTTACGAGCTCTATAATTTATTATTAAGTCTTAAATAAAATTTACAAAAATCGATATTTATCACATGTATTCGAGTAATCTTAAGCTTTTTTTATTTAAAAATATACTTACAACTCTTTTTATGGGTTAAGGTACTCATGCCGATATAAATGTAACTGATCTTCCTACACAGAGGAATCATCGTAGTTATAAACGATCATTATTTTAATTAATTGAATGCGGGACACTAATTCACAAAATACTACATTGTTAATTAATTATTTCCATGTAAAAATTTCGCGTTTCAACCTTATCACAAACACTTGTATACAATCGTTTATTGAAATTCACAGTGAACGTCTGTCAAATCGATTGGAATCGAACGAACTATTAGGCACCGGGTTAGTACTCTACATTGATATATGTATATGTGCTTAATAATTTGTGTTACTAGGCGTTTAAGAATTCAATATAAACACAACAACATGTTTTACATTGGTTATTTGCAATAACGTTATGAATGATTTATCACTTTAATATACTTTTGTAAAGTGTTAACTTAAAAGAAAATTATCAATAATGTACGCATATTTTATAACCCTTATGCAAATAATAAGTAAAAATGAATATATATATATATATATATATATATCAGTATTTATATCCCTAAATCAATGGTAATCAAATGATTTTACCATGGAAGGGAGGTGAAACTTTTTTGATAAAAAAGATCATGGAAGCTGTAATCACATACCCCAGAGTTTTTTTACTTGTACTACTATATCAAGATGTTATTATGGACTATTATATATTGATAAATAGATTTCTTTTAATTAAACCCATAACAAATATTTAATAATTTTTTCACATTAATTACGCTCAATAAATTATCATATATTAAGCTTCTGAAATATAAAATATATATAATGAAAATTATCAAAAATGTCAATGAAAAGATCTATCTCCCTAATCCCCTCAAAAATCGGCTGTTTTTAAATAAGTTATTACAATTTTAAAATGCAAGAAAAAAATTAATTCTTCCCATTTTCGACGGCTGCTAAATTTTGAGATAATTTCTGAAATGTCTAAAATTTAATGATTTTATCAATTTTTGAAATAAATGTCTTCAATTAAATCAAATTCAACTTCTTTTGACGTATTGATCAACAAAATCGATCCAGTAAGCGCTGAAAATTTTTATAGACAATCAGAAAAAAAAACTACATCAGGTAATTTCAATACCGTCTAAGCTTCGCGTCGAGACTAAAAACCTTATTAAAATCAACATATCTTACATAAATATACGGACGATAAACAATTGTATTTATTAGACAATTTTGGTTAGAAGGTAAAAAAAAATTTAACAAATAACAATTTTTTACTCAAATAAAAATGAAATAAGTTGGTTGTATGTTAATGTCATTATTTAAAAAAGAGAGGGACGGTATGGCCGAGTCGGTAACGCAGGAGTGTTTGACGCGCACTGCCTCGGGTTCGAAACTTGGTCACGGGTGATTTCATTTGCCAAACGAGAGATCAGTTTAGTAATTGGAGTCACCATCCCTCTCTTCGGCGACCGATTAACCACCCGCCCTGCAGTATAAATGGTTAAGAAAACTCCTTGTTTGGGGTAGGCCGTTATGGCCCTTAATGCGCTGATAAAGCGTATAAAAAAAAATCTGTAAAATAATTTACGCGAAACCTTTTTATATGGTTAATTTATTTGAGAAAGTTTGAAAATAACTGAGATATTTAAATTATGTATAAAATATTTTGATGAATATGTTAACGAAAAAGCTACTATGATAAATATAACAAAACCCAAAAAATCAATATTTAACCTTGAGGAAATAACTGGTACATTTATTGATTAATTATATGAATATTTTAAGACGTTTGTCAAAGGTTGAAGCAGTTTAAATTTATATTATAATATTTGTGGTAAGCGTCTTAAGTCTTAAGTAAATTATGTAGTACGTTATGTTCAAATATCTAACATATTTTACTCGTTTGTCTAAATCATTAACATTACAATTAATGTCTTCAGTACAATCTTGCTCATCAGTTAAAATAATTTATATCCTAAGGCTACTCTTGCCTGTTGTAGTATCTTCATTGTACATGCACTAATAAACCTACTTGAATCTGGTCGAATTAAGAATTTCTAAAGTGTTTAAATTTATTATAAAATTAATTACCCCTTGTATATTTGATTTTCTTGGATTGACACAATTAAAATGATCTAATACGCGTGATACTTCAGTAAAACTATTTATTACTAACATTTAAAAACTCAAAATTCAAGAAATTTGTTCGTAGTAAATATAGTAACAAAATTTTTTAGTTGATTTTGTTGTTTAGATATCGAAAAAAAATCTACACAAATAATGTAAATCTACATAATTACCTAAGAAGTGATGATCTGTAGGCTGTTTAATCAAAATGTTGAAGCTCACTAGAATATGTTTAAGTATAAATATTTATAATTATTTCGGTTCGTTATAATAATAAAAAACTTAAGTAATATATTAAAAAATACGGTTAAAAGTATTAATTTCAAATAAAACGAGCTCTTGCTGATAGCTAGTAACTAAGAGACTAAGAGCACATTACTTTAATCTAAGTAAATAGTTCTCCTGTGAACGTGGGCCGCATTTCAACGATCGCCGGGGATATCGTGTGTTAACGTTACAGGTCAGTGTGGGAGAACTGGAGGATGTTGTGTAGAACATACAATCGCGTGTGGTTGTGACAAACGTGTTACTACAACTTATACGTTAACTTAATATAATAAACTATTATTTAGAAAGAAAAAAAATAAGAGAGGAAAATAAATCAGTAGGTACTAAGATTTAGTCGCGATAGACGCTATCCTTAAATGGCAAACCGAAGGACAAACGTGCCACTGACTTTATTTACTTCCCGAACTTTTTTTTGTTGTCTAGTTTATGTATAATTGAATAATGGCAAAATAGATAAAAGATTGTATCATCTTTAACTATACAACAAATTACTTTTAAATAAAAAATAGGTCATATTAAACAGTGACCTAGCTAGGGGCACAACCCCCATTGGCAGCAAATTCATTTCTAAAATGAAATAATGAGTGAAAAAAAATTCCAAAATATGGTATTTTTTTAGATATTTTTACTATGCCCCCTCCTCTATTATAAAATTCTGATAATAACGCCACTGGTAATAAATTAATAATGTATCATTTTTACATTGTTCAATAGGTTTTATTATAAACAAATCTATTAATTTTTTTCATGAGATACGATGTAAAATGTAAGATTTTTTTTTTTGGTCATCATTTAGTTTTTTAACAAAAAAAATTTTCTAGGACTCATAACCTTGGTGCAACAAGATAAAACATTTTATTCTAAGGTTAAAAATATTATAGGGAAAAAACCATTAAACCACCAAATAAAGTTTAAGTGTAAGTACGGGGATCTAAACATAGACACAAATATGAGGAATTAAAGGAGCTTTAATTTTAATTAATTCGACATTTCAGAAAAACTACATATACAATTATATTAAAAGAAATTTAAGTTAGATATAACAAGCCGCTCCAAAAATTTTGGTGAAATTGTTCCTATGATCTCAAGTTTTACTTATCCATAATACATTTTTTAACTTTTTTTAGAAAGGGTCTCATTAAACAAAATTCTACAATTTTAATTTTAAAATATTTTTGTATGAAATGTGTGAGTTTGATTTTTATTATTTCCGTCATTAGTTTTACCATAAAACCTAATAATATACATGTTTTGATCAAATTTGAAAAAGGAAACATTTTAACACAAATTCTTTAAAATTATAATATTGAACATTTTTTAATAGATGAGAAATTAAAGGCGGTAAAGTTATACCCCTTAGAACTTTGAAGAAAACTCTGTTGTGTCCTACAGAATAGACGAAAATCAGTCAAAAATTAATAATTATTTAAAAATAATATTATTGTATAACTGAAAAAACTGAAAGTTTTTGTAGGTAGACGCAACATACATATACATGTATATACTATTAATATTTTTGTAATTTATAATAATATATATTTAACTAATAACATTAAAATAATAAATTACAAATTATATTCATAAGTGTATTGCTATACATATATTTTTATACGATTTAGCATTATGATATCTATGATTATACAAAATATAATTTTAACAATTATTTCTGTGTTCCAAAAATTTAAAAACAAGTATTCTCGTATATTTTAAGTAACAAGTACTGTAACAAACAAACAATGGAGTAAGAACACAAATTTCAAAGATTACTAAATATGGCGTTTACATTGAGTGGGAGCTAGTGAAGTGGAAGATTGAATATAGACTGTATGGCAGAAAAAATAATTTTAATTGAAGATAACACAAATTGCGCCACTAGATACAAGGCCGATACTTAGACATTTCAAAAAGAAAAGAATACATATTTTATATTCAATAATATTAAGAATTCTTAATATAATTGTTTTTAGTTTTAAAATCTAAAACAAAATATAAATACATTTTTTTTAACTTAATCATGATTTAAGCGAATAAAAGTTTAATAGATAATGACTATTTATGATTATAATTAGTGTATATTATAATCAGTGTATTAAGGGTTTCAGCGCTCCGGAGCATTTTATATTTGATATCCCTAAAATTTTTTGTGAAACAAAAAATAACTTTTTAGCCTTACCCTTTTGTGGCTACGCCACTACCAATGACTCTAAGATATTTCGTTTATTAAAAGATTTAGAATATACATAAATGCAAAAAAAAAATTATAAATAACATTTATATACATTTTTACTAGAGTGTGATCTGGCTCATAGGGAAAAACGCCCCAAAAGTCTCAGGGTGACTTTCTCGTAGCGCTATGGCAACGAAAAGCTAACCCAAATTGCTTTGTATGTAAAATACGACAATGATTATAATTTGATGTCAAGAATGTCTCCCAGTATATATGAATTCATCAATTTTAGAGTATTTTTAAAATTTTTTTTTTAAAGGGTTATAAAAATAATAAAAAGTAGTTTATAAGATACGGGGGGTTCTATCCCATATACCCCATAATGAGAACGCCCATTTCCCTTTTGTACTAACACTGTAAAAGATAATACATATTTACAAAATAGCATTAATGTCATCTACCTTAAATGTTTAGTTATGCTGTTTCAAATAAATAAAATTTCAAGATGAGGTTTGGAAAGATTTTTGCTTAAGCTTCTTTTTAAATATTCACTAGCGATAAATATTTTAAGTTCTTTATTCTTTTATAAATGTTCATATATAACTATAATATATCAGTATAGAATCATTTATTAATTGGTATTTAAATATGCAAATCTTATTCTTCAAAAAATTCCTCTTAATTTAGTACAACATTTTATCGAATCAAATTTATTTAGAAACAATTGTAACATAAGTGCATATAAAATTAAAATCTTGGAGTATTTAATCACCATTTGGCATCCCCATAGACGTGCCTATAAATTTTATCAATAAAATATAAAATCAATGTCACAGGTTATATGAAAATATAACCCAAGTGTTTATTGCTTGTACCATTTATTGTTGATCAATGGAAATTTCTCCAATTACAAACTGACAAACCATACAATAATCACTAGAGTGCGTTATGTGTTATACATATGAAATAAACAGTGCCCAGATTTGATTTTATCAAGTTGCTAATAATAATAATAATAATAATAATAATGTCGTATCAGATATAAAAAAAAACTTTCTGCTAGTTAGACAACAAGTCTAACAGCAAACCAACGCTCATCGTTCAAACTTAGTCAAATGTTATTCTTTTTCTTTTCAGGAAGTAAAGGTAATTTTGTCATAGTAACATTTTTTTAAATTTATAATTGACTCTTAAATTAATAAAATAATATTAAATGCTTACAGAGTACCAGTCTTCCAATAACATTTAACATGAAAGTAATATAGACAAAATATAGGTAAATACTTGTTTGTTCAAAGATCAGAATAAGAACAGAAAATAATTTCTAATTTAAATAAGAAGAACATATTTTCCATTAGTAGTAGAATTTGATGTATAAATAATTGTAATGGATTCTAATAAAAATAATAAGAGTTTGTTACTGAAACAAAGGTATTTTTAACAAGTTGTAATACTTGAGTGCATTAAATTGATTTTAACTTATATAAATACAATCAAATGTAAACGATTTTAGGAAATCTTCAAGTTTTGATGGTGGCGCAAGCTTAAATTGTTCATCTAATTTACCATATAATTGTAAGTATATGAATTATATAAATATATTTACATAAATCTGATATTTTTTTCATGTAGTTCAAAGTATATATACTTAACTAAATGAAAAAGACTACTAAATTTTAATTAAATAAAATTATTAAAATTATATACTTCAATTGTTTGATGATTTTTACTAGCATAATAATTTTTTATAACTATTTATTTTTAGGTTTTATGTATTCAATTTATTAATTAGAACAACTTTAAAAGTCAAAATTTTTAAAATTGATAAATATTTAATGAAACTGAATTTTTTATAATAATAATTCAACAAAAAAAAATATATATTTATTATAAATATTATATTATATTAATAATTATATTATAAATATAAATATATATTTATTTTAATTTATATTTTCATTAAAAATTATTATTAAAAATGTGTTTCATCTTAATGGTTATTCTTATTTTATAATGTAATAATATAATCTTAAGTAGAAGCCTCATATATGTTTTTAGTTATTAAAAATATATCCATTACATTTTATTAAATTGTTATCTTAGTACATTTTTTTTCTTATTTTACCTAGTTTTTAATAATTAAAAAATTAAAATATAGGTACTTTTATATGTTTAAAGACAGTTATGATAAAAATATAATTATATTCCCTTTGAGGACAAACATGCCAATTAAAATTAATTTATCATATTCTGTGTCCTTGATTTTTATTAAAATCTGCATAACAAAATATTCTAAGTTCATAAATGTTTCAAGAATATTATTATGTTTTTACATCACTATTAATAACACTTATTAATAATTTCTAAATTTATTCTTACTTGTATAAAATTATAACTTTATATTTTTGAAAAAATTGATTTTTTTATAATAAATGTCATGCCTTATTTTAGGATTTATTTTTGAAGTCAATTTTTTATTATATTTTAACATATACTATTTTCATAGGTTCAACTACTAACAATATGAATGCTAATAAATATGGACAAACTGTTTCTGTAAAAGAATATGAGGAACAATTAGAAACATTGAGAACTGAAAATTATAATTTACGTTTAAGAATATATATTATGGAAGAAAAATACAACAATGAAAAACACTTGACTGAAAATGAAATCCTTCCTATAAAAGTCAGTAAATATTTAATTTATATTTGTATTATAGAATTGAGTTTTAAGAATAAATATTTATCAATCTCATAAGGCATATATTTTTTATCAGTTGATAATAAGTTTTTGTGATATTTTAGAATTTTGAAGATAAAAAAAGCCAACCTGATTTAAGCATATACAATTCCGACAATGATCAAGATTTAAAAAATTTAGAACAAATCTCAAAAGAGCATAAATGTAATAATATTAATATTAAAGCATTTAAAACAATACAAGATTTATTGAATGTTAACAAAAGAATAATGAAAATAAATTGTCAACTGAAAAAACAGCTTGAAACAGGGCAGTCATCAAACAATTCTTGTAAGGATTCTTTGAAAAGTCCATTATTAGAAGATATAACTGGAAATAGCTCCAAAAACAATGAGGTATCTGAACTTTTTTTTTTATCTATTATAGTATTATTCATTATGTTTTCTGAAAATTTTTCTTAAGTTGTAAATCATTTATTTAGCTTATTTAAATTATAACATAACCATAAAATTACATTTTTAATGTTTAAATATAATATAGTACTTGCTTACTTGCTTCTAGTCAGAATAAAATAGTATTGACATGTCAATCTTAAGTGTGTAGTGTAATTATAAATTTCATCTATACAACACTTTGAGTCTTTGACTATTATTCTGTACTAAACTTCTTTTTTAAGTTTTGGTTACACTTAAAGAAGTTTAATTTATATTAGAGCTGTTAATATAAGATTAGTCTTCATTGGCTGACACATTATATTTTCAAACTATTCTAAATATAACATAAATTATTAATTATTCAAAATAAGTTTTAAATTTTCATATATTACATAACTCAAATTATAAAATCACGATTAAAACAGAAGTTAAACCAAGGTTTTTGGCAAACATACATTATCATTTAATAGGTTTGTATGTAATATTATCTATTATCTTATTACTTTTATTATATAATATAATTTAATATTTATGAAAGATAAAATTGAGTACTACTTTGTCTTAAAACAAAATATTAAAATGATTTATTTTTAAAATCCTAATAAAAATTAATAAATCTTACTTTAGAATACTTAGATCTAATTTCCATGAAAATTTTCTTTAAATTAATTTTTTATGTAAAATTTCTCACAATTTCTTTGAAAGTATTTTGATTATAATTATTATTATTTTTTTTATTAAGGAGTTGATAAAGGAACCTAACAAATATTGTAATGAAATTTCTGACTTAAAAAGTGAGTTGAATAAAAAACACATTGAAATCTGTCAACTTCAGTCTCAACTGGATTCTTTAAAATTACTAGAATCTGATGAAATTATTTCATTGAGATCAAAATTAGTTTTAAAAAATAAAGAAGTGGAAGATCTGAATCAACAAGTTAAAAAACTTCACCATAATCTTCAAGAACTAGTCAATACAGAACTTTGGGAAAAAAATAAAGAAATTTCTAAGTTAATATTAAAAGAAGCAAAAAGAAAACAATTTTTTTGTTCTTTAAACAAATCTAGTAACACTCCTATTAATGAAGGTTGTAAAGTAATTTATAATTCTAGTCAAACTAATGAAAATGAAACTAGTCAACAGTTATTATCTTATTCTGAAGTTAATCAACTTATTGAAAAAATAGGAAATTTATCAACCATGCTCCAAACAAATGATAGTGTTACTTCAACTGTTAATTATGAACAGTTGAAAAATAGGTACATTCAAGTTGTGGAAGAATTAGAGGCAATGAAATGGAAACAAAAAGAAACTTCAAAATCGTATTCTGCATTAGCTTCTCATCTTGATGAACTCTCTGTGTTCTTAGATGTAATAAGCACAAATTTTTCAGAATCAAAAAAATTAAAAAATGAATTAGACAGAATGATTAAAAGTAATAAGGAATTTTCAAAATCATTGACTGAATTATTATTTAAGGGGAGTGATTCAAATATAACTCATGTTCCTGTATTACCAGATTATTCAGAAATAAATTTCTTTAGTTGTGATGAAATTTCACCATCTGAAGAATTAATTATTAATACTAAACATACTTCAAATATTTTTGATAAACACTTTGGTAATGATTCATTAGAAAAAAACAACCAAAATTCTGATAATTTAACTTTGAGTAATAACCAAAATAGAAAAGAAAATATGAATGAAGATAATGAATCTGATAACTGGTCAGAACCTGATAAGTATGTGTCATCTACTCGTATTGGATTGACTGATCTCTCTACCATTCCTAACACTATTAGTGATTCTTCTGAAGATGATTTAAAAGAAAATGAGGAAATTATTCACCATAAAGGTATAATACAATAATTTAAATGATAAACATTCAACACATAATTAAAAAGTAATACGTATACTTTAATTAAATCGGTTATTTTTAGCGATTAAATATTTACTAAATTTAAAGCACAATAAAAAATATATTTATATATAGAAACCAAATAAAATAATATTATAAATTAATTTTCTTTTCAATAAATTTAATTATATTAAATTTTATTGAATTTTTTTGTTAATTGAAAGTGCATTGGATAAAAAAAAATTGTGTTCTAATATTAAATAAAAATCTTTTTCAGAATATCTTAGAAGACAGTGTAATAGTAATCGAGTATCCATAAAGGTGATTATTTAAATTTTTTATGATAAAACCTATTAAATATATTAAGAAATTGTGAATGTTTCTGAAAACATTGTAGTACTTGCTAACTAAATTGTTTAGTTTAAGAAGTCCTAATACTTAAATTTTAATTTAAATGAAAAAGTTCAAACTATTATTTTTATTTTAATAAACACAATGAAAAATATTTTTTTCAAATTTATTCAATTTACACATTTTTCCTAACATAGCGTAAAAAATAAGAAATTACCTATATCTAATTTAAATTAAGATTAGTGTAGATTAACAATTATATTTTTCTTTGTGCTAACATTGAAAATACTCAAAATTCCTTAGTGTCTGGTCATTTTTAGAAAAAAGTTGGGTATGTTCCAACTATATCCTCTTCTAGTAATAAAATAAAAATAAACACATTTCTATTTAATTAACACCATTGGTTTCTTAAAAATTATTATTTATAGTAATTATCTTCTAACTTGTGTATTGTTTAAATTTTAGATAACAAAAGAAGAATATAAAAGGCTCAAATCTGCTCTACAATTTTTCACAAAATACTCAGAAATGCTTTTCCAAAATAGTGCATGTGAAAGGAATATGGAAAAACTTGTTCTTGTTAATGCTTACCTAAGAGAAATAAATGATAAAAATATGGAGAAAATTAAACGACTAGTCTCCCAAGTTAATAATTTGAAGACTAAAAATATTCAATTACAATTTTCTAGTGATAATGTTTTATTGAATCAAAATATTGCTTTGGATGATCAAAAGTGTGCTGTATCACTAAGTGATATACATTATTATTCAGATCAAATGGCAGAACAACAAAAAGCTGAAAATATTCTTCTGAACACACAATTGGAGGAGTCTAGATTTAAATTAGAGCAGATGAAGCAACAGCTAGAAACTTGTCGCATTACTGAAAAGGAATTAGTAGAATTTAAAGAAACCTACTGTAAAGAACTCAAGATAATGTTAGATGCTGAAATGCAAAATAAATTTGATATTTTCAGCAGGAATTATGAAATTCTTAGTACATTAGTGGAAAAAACAATGGCAAAAATAAAAAAATTAGAAGATATGGTAAAAGAGATTTCAACAAACTTTGATAGTATTGAAGAGAGCCAATCAGAAGTCTCTAGACTTACGAATGAATTACAAATTGTTAAAAAAGACTTAGAAATGAAGAATGTTATAACTAGAGAATATGAAGGAGAGTTAAAAAGTGTAACAGAATTATTGAAATCTACACAGTGTCAAAATGAAGAATCCTTAAATAGTGTTTCATATTTAAATGATGTAATTACATGTAAATCTAAACTGATAGATGCATATCAAGATCAAAGAAAAACTTTAGAGAGTAAAATGGCAGAACTTGAAACTGAATTAAATGAAACTCTTAATGCATTAAGTATGCGAGAGAGAGAAAACAAAGAGTTGTATTTAATTTTACTTCAGTATGAAAAAGAAAAAGAAAAAATAAACAATGATTCTATAGCTTATGTAAAAGAAATGAACCAAATTAAAGAAGAACATAGACATGAAATATTGATGCTCACCAAACAACTTTATGAGTATAAAAAAGAAGAAGAAGGAAATTTTGCAATGCATATGAATGTTTTGGATGAATTACCCAAACAAATAGAACTTTTAAAACTAAATAAACAAAAGTGGCAGGAAATGTTTGAAAAATCTGAAAATGATAAGAATCACTTTAAGAGTATGCTTGAGCTTATTTTGAATTTAAGTGATTCAAAATCTCAATGTTTCACTACAGATTCAACTTTGAAAAATCAAAAGGATCCTGTTGATCAAGTATTTTAAATTGTGTTTCTACTTATAGCACATTTCAACATTGACTTAGATCTTAAATATTTCATTTAATATTTAAAAAAAAATTTTAAATACTTTAACACCATAAAAATAATAATCTTAAATGTCTTGCCTTAGTCAATTATCCTAATTATTTAACTTAGAATGGATTGTTTTTACTAGTAATTAAAAAATTAAAATTATTTTCATAGAATTTTATTTTTAATTATGATAGAATGATAAGAACTATCATAACTAACAAAATTAACAAATCTTGTATAGGTTTGCTATCAAAAATTAATTACACTTGTTATAAATCTATATACATAAAATAAGTAACTGTTGCCAAAGATTTGTGCCAATTTTTATAATAAATTAAACTAATTGATTGAATTTTTATATAATATTATTGTTGCCAATGACTTTTTTTATTTTATTTATTTTTAGTCTATGTGTTAAATTAATTTTACTAACTTTATGTTATTAACAAAAATAAATATATAAATATACGTTTTTTTTAATAAACTGTATTTATTTTCTTTTTGTGTATATATTATAAATTTATATGACTTATTCAAAATTATAATAAGGAATATAATTTATCATTAAAATAAACTTTCAGGTTTTTATTTTTCTTAAAATAGAAATATTAAACTAGATATTTTTTATGTAAGACTATTTAAAAAACACATTAAAAGAAACATTTTTGTCAATCATCAAATTAGAATAGTAAAATATTATTTTATTAAAACATAATCTAATATTAAATATTATTTATGTTAAGTTAATGGGGAGTAGCAATACTCCTTGTAACACTTCCAGAGACAAACAAATCTGTTTATCAATGTATAATTTGATATGAATTACATCTTTTATTTGATTTCTGCTCAAAAAATATAATAAAAAATTATTAAATTACAAAGTAAAATGATTTAATTTAGTGGTTGAAACCTATCATATCAAACTTGATTCGTCAATAAATACTTTGAAAACATTAGAAATTAATGATTTTAATTGTCTGTATGGAGAACATGGGATAAGTAACTGTTTAATAAATTTGAATTTTTTTTAATTTTTTAATTATTGAGGGTAATATCTTCAACTAGATATGAATTGTATTAATTTGACGTATCGTTGAAGAAAGTAGGTCAAGTTAGAGCAGAGAAAATAAATGATAGTCACAAAAAATATCTTCTCAGCTTTGCATTGAAGCTAAAACCTAAAATACAGTAAAATAATTTTAATATGAATAAGAAATTACTTCACGCGAGGGGCGACTACAGTGATAGGATCCTTGATCTTTATTGAATATAAAGGAGATAAAAATCAAAGGAGTTGAAAATTTTTTTTAACTTAAAAAGAATTAAGAAAAAAATGCAAAAAATTCCTTGCCACACACGGGTTGAAACTTTGTACCCCAAGCGCGTAACACATAAGTGTTACCGACTCGGCAACTGTACGTCTCATACGAAGTTTGATAAAAATGGCATTTAAGCTAGTTTATATTTCTAAGTTATTTTTCTCGACTTAAAAAAAAAAAACAAAAAAATTTAACTTTCTATGCTATATCAATTTGATTTATATAATATTTATGAAAATCTATGTACTCCTCTTGTCAAGTATTTTAAAATAAAATAAAATACAAAACCCAGCATTTTAACACAATAATAGCATATTTTTAAATACGGTTGCCATTTTCACCATAAAGACAAATCCAGAAGCAAACATTTTTTTTTTTCAAATTAAAGTATATTACATAAGCTTTAATTTAAGGTATATATAAAAGTATCACACTTTCCGGAACATTTTCGAAAGTTATTTTTTTGTGAAAATGTTGCCACTTTGAAACCCTTCCTATAGGCTGTGAAAGAGTCAAATGTTCACAAAAATATATCAAATGATAGGTAAATACCTAAGGTATCTATAAAAAAAAAATTATATTTATTTGGTCATTTTTAAAAAATGTATGGCAGTTTTAAGTAAAAGAAATTGAAAAAAATGGCGACTTTTAAATTTGTAATTTTTGGGGTATTTCCCCCGTTTACGTGGAACGAGGGAATTTTTTTCAATATTTGAGGGTAATGTCTTTGACTAAATACGATTTGTGATCTTTTGACGTATTGTTCATCAAAATCGGTCCAGCGAGAGCTGAGATTGAGCATTCAGACACAAAAAAAAATTACATCATAGTAAAATGAATACCTTCTCAACTTCGCATCAAAGCTAAAATAGTCAATTAAAATTAAGTATTCAAAATTAATTTTACAAAAATTACATTGTTAAAGAAACACATTTCTTTGAACAATGTTTTTAAGCATAACATAAACAAATACATTTACTAAATTATAGACATTTTTAAATAAAGGAAAATAAGTAGGAATTTCCAATTAATATTTATTTTCATGTTTTATTTTCTAATTTTTATGTAATATACCAAGAATATCACTCTTGGTATAAACAAGTTAAAAATTATTATTGTCAATCATAATGTCTAAATATATGCTTCCTAATATATTACTATTACTCCTTATTTCATAACCCTTTAACATTAATAAGTAATTAATATTTATAAAAAGAAAATTATATCACGAGTTTTTTTATCGAATTAGCATAAATATGATATCTATCATTTGGTAGTAACTTTTTAGTTTTTGATTTTTTTTGTCAGTATCAGCTAACACACTAGGCATGCTAATGTAGAATTAAGAGAATCATTATGCTTTTTTAAGGATGTCAGTGAATAGTGAAGAATAAATATTATAAGGCTCAGCAAAACCCAATCCTTTAAGTGTTTTTTAAACTACACAATGATTGACCATTTCATTACAAACAATGGAAAGGGCTGACTGACTAGTTCTTCTTAGTCGAATTAAAAATGTTCCATTGCGTTTTCCTTTTAAAATTCGTTTAGTATCTGCTCGAGAACATTGTTGTATCAACCACATAGTTACAATCGAAATAAGAAACGCTGAACTGTAGGACTATATCTTCTGGTTTGCGAGTTCACCAATCAGTGCTATTAAACACATGATCAATTGCTTCTAAAGATACACAAGGTGTTAAAAGCCACATAACTAATTTTTATTTTTGGTCAGTAAATGATGCAATTTCTTGTTTTAATTGATACATTTGTCGCTCTAAAGTTTGGCTATAACACACTTGCCTAGTGAAAAATAAACAAAACTGTTAGATGTATTACTTAAGACATTTCTATATATTTTTCATTAGAAATAAGATTTCAAATGAAATATCGTATTTAAAATAATTAAACCAGTCTTTGAGAATGTTTGTAAATGATAAATTGTAAATATTTAAATGATTAAATTTTAATTAAAAATGAATTTAAATCATAATTAAATTCGTTGCATCAATAATTTTTGAATACTCTACTTTCAATTTCTTTCTAAATATGTTTATTAGTTTAATATTTTAAACATAAATTGAAATAAAAAAGTGGAAATCGAAATAATGATACTTGGCGGCTGTTAAAACATTAACAACCAAACAAAAAATATATTTTATTTTTATTTATTATTTTATAAATCCAGATAAAATTAATTTTAAGTTAGCATTTATAAAATGTTAAGTACTATTTTAATGTTGAATAAATGAAGGATATAGTGGAAAGATGGTAGTAGTCCATTTCTGTACATTTTTCAAAAGAGTAAAAACAAAGTTTAAATTTCTATCCTTGTAATAATAAAACAGAAACAGACATTATAATAAAAAAAAAATTTTAATGTTTTTCACCAAATTTTGTACTAATCTGATAACTGAAGCAAAGGAGCGGCAAAAACCCTAAAAAAATTGGACAATCATGAGAAGATGTCTTAAGAACGCCTCTCCCCCCAGATTGTGACAATTCAAATCGTAAAATATCTTACATTATGTCTTTATTTTTATGTTATTTTTTAATATATTCATTATTATTTAAACCCTCAAAGTATATTTTATTGGTTTATATTTAATAATTTTGAGTCGATATTCTTTTATATTCGGTGAAGTTTTACATTCATTGTCTGGAAACGGTCCATACTTGGTCAAAAATTATAAAAATAAAATTAAAGTCTGATTTAATTTGTTCTACTCCAAAGTCCTATAATGGTTTTTATACTTGCGGAACATTATTGCAAATCTTTCATTGAATAAGCAGAAGTAGCGGAGAAAAAAGAAAACGGCTACCAATGTCTTTAGTTTTTTAATTGGTCAAAAAGTGATAGGGACGTTAGAAGGAGGAGANGTCCTATAATGGTTTTTATACTTGCGGAACATTATTGCAAATCTTTCATTGAATAAGCAGAAGTAGCGGAGAAAAAAGAAAACTGCTACCAATGTCTTTAGTTTTTTAATTGGTCAAAAAGTGATAGGAGGAGGNTAGTTTTTTAATTGGTCAAAAAGTGATAGGGACGTTAGAAGGAGGAGAAACAGTATCAAGAAATATTATATTTCTTGTCACTTTTCACCTTCTTATTTCCACAGTTCTATCGCTTCTTTTGATGCCACCGGTTTTGTAATATAACAGTGTTAAATATACTTATTAAATAAACTACGTACACGTTATTTTCTATAACCGATATAAAAGTTACTTCACGTGAATTATTATTGTGGTCGATTATCAAATAGAAGTTAAAAATAGATAGTAAACGAAATGAAGACTGTTTTTTTCAGGCGATATCGCCGATTGTCGTTCTTTAAGGCTTTATGTTTTATGGTGGTAGTTTTTACAACATATATTCGCGGAGCTTATGGTATAACAACTAAATTGCAATCAATTAGAAATCATCAACAGATTGATAATTCCGACACTTCTATATCATCCACTTACCAAGTAATACATTTAAGTATTTATAACAATTGTAAATAATTTTTTATCACTGTATTAATTTTTTGTAATTTATTTATTTTATTAATCGTTTCAATGAATTCTATTATTAATTTATTAAACCTAACGGGCTCTGTAGAAATACAATGGCTCTATTTCTTATAGTATTAGATGTTGGTGGTTTTTAATCATGATTTAAATCAGAATACTTACCAATCTAAGGAAAAATTTGTTACGACCAATTATATAACAAATATAACATTTTTTTAATTTTTTGGTAGGTAAGGATACATTTAAAAATTCTAGAAATTTTGGTTTCCTGTAAATTGAATTCATTTTATTTTGCACAGAAACCTTCAATTTATAAAAAAATCTTGAATAATTTCCATAAAAAAAAAAAATAGTGAAAAAGTTAGAATAAAAACACAAATTTGATTAGACATCTTATATAGCAATATATTTATTAGAGAAAAAATGAAATTAGAAAAATAAAACTATACAAATTTAGACTTTCAAAAAACCTATGCGAATTTACTGAGAAAATTTCAACCTTGACATAGGAATATTTTGAATTAGCTCTGTCACAGCTGGCTTAAAAATGTGTTATAAATATTTACATAACTTTATGATAATATAATTTAACTATATATCAATAAAGTAAATTAAGTTTTTGTAATCTATAAGATGGAACGGGTCAAATATAAACTTAGTTCAATCAAACCAGTTAACCAGAGAAAAAAATATGCAAAAAAGTCATCACATCTAAATGTGGATTCGATTTTCTCAAATTCTCTTTTCTGAAATTCGTTCTCTTTTTTGTATGGCTGTCGAAATAAATATTTTTAATATAATTAATATTAACTAAAAAAATAATCATAATGTATCATTCCAAAGGAACTATTAAATCAACGTAAATTTTGCCAAAAGATAAACATTACTTATCGTAGTCTTTTGTCATGTAGGTGACTAGATAGTAGATAATTTAGTTATTTAATATCATAGTTATAATATATATGTAATTTTAATAATATTGTTAGAGGTAGTATTTAAGATAAAACAATTAATTTCGGAGACATATATTACAAAAATTCTAAACGCACCACGCTTTTACTTTTGTTTAATTTCAAATGATATACGCTATAAAATTATGAACAAAATTTAGCGTCTATACTAACAACAAATAAATGTCTATAGTATGTAATAAACAAATAATAGAAATTATTGAATAGACAATGAATATACTAAAATAAAAATGATAAAGGTAATGTAGTGTAAATTGGTCTATAAACAGATTTACGCTTCGAGTATTAAATATTACATTACGAGGTGCTATTATATATAATAATTCTAAACAAAATTATTCTCGTTTCGCTCTTTTGTTGATTCTAATTTTATTGTATCGTAAAAAGTAAACAATATTATGTATTTATTATCCATTGATAAATCACCAAGCAAACTTAAATGATTGCTTCCAAATTAATGTTGGTTTTAAAATGGAATCGACATTATACAAGTACTTACGAAGCGGAAACTATTTATCATGATTGTGATATTTCATGTAACCAAATAATTTACAATGTTTGATTTGTCTGTCGCGTCAAATGCGTAAAAGTAAAAACTTTCATTTTTCGCGTTTGCAAACTAAAAATAAATGACTGGTTATCAAATTAACTTTTTCTTGCTGCTTATATACATTTATCTGTTTTCAATTATTGTTAAAAGGTGAAGGTGAAGTGAACTTTGGTTGACCGGTTATTAGTATTTATTGAAACACGAACACGTGTTTAGAATTATCTTAAACATCTCGCCTTTAAGCCTAAGTTAGAAAAAAATTGCTATTGGAAACTTAAATAAAATTTATAAGAAAAAAATTAACTTATTGTATTGATTATTGTCAATTATTTGTTTAAAATTAAATAACAATTTAATCCGCATTTAGATTTTTTGATGCGTCTTAACTGCGAAAAACATTGTAACAACAGAATCATAATAAATTTGTACGTCCAATTATTCTTTGTTATATTATAGTGATCATTTAAAATTTTAGACTAAAGAACGTAGTATTTCATAAAACAAAATAATCAATTTTATCCAAAGAAAATTTCTCTCATTTCTATTTTGAAATTTAATAAAGTATTGAAATTAATTATTTTATAAATATTTTACATTAAATTTACAGAGTATAATTATATAGATTCTAACTATATCAAATCTGTACATAGCAGCTTAGTAATTTACACGAGTTATTTATTATATAGAGTTTGTATTAACACTCATCTAGTTATTATAGAACTAATAGATCCACATGTATTTGAATAATTATACATTTCTTTAGAGTAAAACAATTTTCTTTCGCCTTAATCTAAATAAATTAAAAAAGAAAGCTTATATCTGTTCAGGATAGAGGAAGGTAATCTCTTTTAGAGGTAATAATTTAAACTTTGATGTTTAAGGTAACTTTTCTTAAACTCATTATTATTACTATTGTATAACAAGAGTAAATAGCAAATGCAAAGTTATTTATTTTAAGTGAATGATGAAAAAAAAATCATTACTTCGAAAAACTCTTAAAATTATCAAAATAACATGAGTTTCAAGCATAGATTATAATACGACTTAAATTTGTTAGTTTTAATTAATCACATGTTTTACCTATTTAATAATAATAATAATAATTACTATAAAGTTATCATTAATCAAAGCCTTCTATTTTTTATGTAATATAAGAAATTTATAGTTATAAATTTTGCTATAAATTAACTGAATAGATAGCTGTATAATTATTGTTCAGCTAATATAAAAGTAAACTCAAAATATATAATTGTCTTAAAATTATAGAATCTCACGTGCCAATTAAAACCGTTTTTCCTTAATGATTTTAATTATTAATTATGGTAACCTGTACTTAAATATTTAATAGAATTATTAATGAATTGAAATTTTGTGCTGACTTTTACATTGAGGAATAATATCATGTGGGCCAAGACGTTCATAATTGAATTATTTAGTTAGGTAACTCTCATCATTGCTTCAATAGAACTTCATTGCAAGTAATACGTTCTCTAATAGTTATTTCTTAACTATCTCGTTCTTTTTATATTAAACTATGTATGTAGATGCATTTATATTCATTGTAAACCAGTAGAAAGGGACTGTAAAATTAGTATTCAATAATCTATTTCAACAAGCAATAAAAAAAATATGAATTTACATCATCACGTGTTTTATGGTTATTTGACACATATTTTTACCATATATTATCTTAAAGTTCAAATTTATTAAACTTTACAACCACATTAAATAAAGTATAATAAACTTATACTTAAAAAAGCAAAAAATCAAAAAAATTACAAAACTATCTCCCGAACGTAAAATATATATCAAACCATTATAACTTTGATTTGCAATCATTAATCCATCTTTCAATTTTAATAGGGTTATATTCTTAACTCTAATGAAGTTAATAATTTAGATTTTTTTCAATGGCTACTTGTAAATTTATGAGAAAATATTGTGTTAACATTACCAAGTGTACTTAAGAATAGTACATGATATTAAAATTGATTTTTTTTTTTTAATGAGTTTCTAGACATTAGATATTTCATTATCGCTTTGTAAAATAATTTAAGGTTTAACTATGACGATCGTCATATCTTCTCTTTTCAATCATCTCTTTTTATGACCCAAACATCCGATACTTATACGAGTTGCAACTTTACATTTAGAATTTTTAAACATCTGGCTTCTAGAGTTGATTTTTCACTTATAAACTTAAAAATACACTCCCGAATAAAAGCGTTAGTTGTTACTTTTTTGAGAACATTTTGAAAATTCATACAATTGTTAACAAATAAAATTAAGGCAAAATAAAGTTTCTATTCATTGTTTTGTTAAAATGAAAAGGAATAAATAACTGCGCTTACTAAAAAATTACTTAGTGGAATTAACCATATTATTAATGATGAATGAACCATTCGTATTATTAATGTTTAGTATCTATTTAATTCTTAACAATTTTCTTTTTCTATAATTCGTTATATATACACTATTTTGAATAAATAATTTTATGTGTAAATAGGTGTAGATCCATTAATGAAAAACATATTAAATTATATAAAATACCAAAATTTAAATGAAATATTTATTTATTTTTAGTATAACGTCTGAATAACATTTCCAAGAAATAATAATAAATAAATTTTATTTAAAGACAAAAATACATAAATATTTATGTGCATGTATAAATACTTAAATATAATCCATACAAAATTGAGAAACATTCATTGCATATAAAACTAAATTAATGCGCACAATGGACCAATAGGTGTGAGTGCATGGACAGTTCTTTCCCAACTCTATAATAACTAAATATATAACTAAATTAATATCTATTTAGTGAAAAAATCTTCTTCGGTTTAAGCTTAAATTATTAATTATAGCATTACCGATCCAATAATAAAAATATTTTTTGAACACAAACACTTTTTAAGTATTATATCATGGTAATAGTAAAAATTATTGATATTGTCTCTTTTCGTCATGTGCTTTAAACGCATAATCAGGAAGACGGCTAATTATTTGGTAATTTATTTTAAAAATTTATCTTAAATATGTTAAAAAGCGTTTAAGCATATCATCTTTTTACACCAAGCCCACATTTTATTTCGAGGTCTATAAATTACACGAAAATAGTGCAAAACAAATATTTTTACTGTAATATTAAATAATTTATATAAAATTTATCTCTTTGATCAAACAAATATTATTTACAACCTTATTTATTATGCAACCAAAATACTTGATGCAAGATACATAATTTAAATATTTTAACAATTATAACTATACAACATCTGATTATAACGAAAAATGAAAGCATTTTGTTAACTGAAAATTAAAAAATATTTCGAATTTAAAATCCACAAACATTTTTTACGGTATTTTCTCATTATCCATCTCACACCATGATAATGACGAACGGTAACACAATTCATTCTCTAGACTTCCGCACAATAATATAATTTCTTTTTTTTAAGTCGCCGGTGTGATATAGTATACATTATAATAAATTGTGCAGATAATCTCAACAGTTAATATGCGTGCGAAGCCATTCGCTTCTTATTGTTCTACTATTTTTACGTATAGAGTAGTAAACAGTACATAATGCATATTTTATCGCATATCATCTACTTGGTTACGTAAAGTTAACTCTAGAAATTACTCTGTAAGGACAATTAATGAGCTCAATGAGTCAAAATTCAATTGTAACCTGAACACTTTCTGCGGGCTGTAATCTTTAAATTGTCTAGGCCATCCGAACAACAATAGGATAACGAGAGAAGCAATTACCCGTGTAGCTTGTTAAATCATTTGTAGTTTGCGTATTGAATTGTAACGAACAGTAGATTTTATCTATTTATATCATTGTAAACATGATTCCCGAAACGTGATTTTTGTGAATATGTTTTCGTGTAATCAGCTTAATGGCGTTTAAGTTTCTTCAGAAACTCTCTAATTTGCATTTTATTGTATCGTTTTCTTTTTTGGAATCGAACGAGATATTTTACTAGGCCTTTGGCATGATATTTAAGATTATTTAAAACTAAACCATTATATTAGATAATAATTGGCCGAGTTTATAGTTATCTACATGACTACCATACGCTTTAAATATTATTATTAATAATACTATGTTATTGCGGATACTGTGGCAGTTTTTTTTTTCTCTTATACATAAAGCTAAAATTGTTTTGTTATTCTAAACATTATTTATTGTGCACTGTCTTAAAAATATACTTTAGAAGTGTCGTGTTTTCTATATTTTAATCGCAAAATGTTATAAAATTTACTCGAATGAATACAGGCAATCCAATAATTGAGAATGTTTAATGGTATCCATGTCGTTGTTTTTGATAAACCATAATTATTGAAAGGCAATTCTTGAGCTATATGGGAGAACGTATAAGGTGGTCGAAGCGGATGATTATCTTTCGACGGTTACTTTTAAATGCATAAAAAACATCTTTATTTGCCTCGTGACATAAGTAAACGGGCACGCGCGTTCTTTCTATTTAAATTCAGCGCATCACGAAGTGCCAAAAGCAACTACGTAACGTATCATCAATCACATTACGACAATATTCTAAACCACATATCACTATAGCACGACTATTTAATGATTTTCATTAGAAAAATGAATACAAATATTATTGTAAAACGACATATTTGTCTACCACGTTAAACGTATGAAAGTACTTCCTTTTCTTTACCAACAACTAATCATCAATTTAAAAATTCCGTGAGAACTGTCGGTATATAAAATTATAAGCGCTGTTATTGCCGTTTTGCTTGTAGAAAGTGGTTTTTTGTTTGTTAGCGTTTTCCCGCTAAATACTGTTGCGCCGTCATCGCAACGGCAGCATTGACATTGAGAATCTCAGACGATTCTGGCCGATTTTACTTTCCTTTTCCACCTTACAACGGTCTGTAAATACTCACATGACTACTATGTACACGGGAGTTTAAATTATTAGAAGTAACACCGTGTCCAAAAGTATTAGAGCAACACAATAAAATCCCCGAGTTTTGGTTATTGTTTCGCGCAAAGCGAAAATAAGCCTATTAATATTCCAGTAACGACTAATTATTATTCATGAATGCACACTATACTTGACTTGAGATTTTCATACGCTTACCTTATTTTATCGGTTATTGCATGGGCTATTAACTTACCATAGAATTGAAATTCGAGAGAAAATAATAACGACTCATCTTAAATATATACGGTTAATTATTCACTTAATTTATTTACATTTATTATGGAAATTCAGTAGTTAATAATTATCAATTAAACATTGCAGCATTTACGACTCGGTGCTTATTTGCATGTACTATTGTTTTAAACGTTACATCCGTATGAGAGCTATTATATTTTCTATCCAATAATTCTAAAAAGAAACCATAGGTTATAAGTTAAATGTTGATTCGCTAGATGGATACTTTAAACAAAGTGGATAGTACAAATGTGTTACACTTTTCTTGTCTTGTATATTTTAGTTCAATGGAGAGTGTACTCAATACATTGGCGTTCACCGTGACACATACAAGGAAAAATAAGATGAATAGTTGATGTATATATTTATCCTATTGTTCGTAAATGCTCTACCGTATTACAACAATATTGTAACTATTTCCCATGTTCAACACATCGTATAAATACTTCAATTTTAGGTGTAACAACATAGTGGTGCGTGCGTCTTATACTTTGGTAGATAGAGCAGAATGTGAAACATCTTACAATGACAGAGATAACGGGATGAATGTTAAGTTGCACTAAATATTATTGACCGATAATGATGACTATGCAAATAACTAACAGAAATCGATACACGTTTTTGATTGATCGATCTGAAATAACTTTTTATTTAAGTGATTGTTTCAAAAAAATAATCATATAAATTTCTCTATGTTTTGTCTGTAATAAAAAGAAAAATATAGTTGATTATATAATATTCGGTATTACTATAAATAAAATGTATTATCTTTATTTGGATCTATAATTGATGTTGGTTTTAAGGGAATATTATAGGAATATCAAATTAGATAAATTTGAATATTACACGCACATAACTTCTTAAAGCTTAGAAAAATTTAATCTTTAAACTTACTTATTTAATCTCATTAGAATTTTTTATTTATTATTAACTCGATTCTTGTTTTAACTAAATCAAATAAATATTTTACAATGAGTTTTGAATATACAGTTATTAAATAAAAATCTATGAATTCTATATTCAAATGAATTGTTTTGTATTCAGAGTTTATTAAGCTTTATATACAATAATAATTACTATGGAAGTTTCATTAGGTATTCCTATAATAAACTGTTTCTATATTTACTCGAAGTTAACCTGCTATCTCATGTTCATATTTTAGGCATCCATTAACTTTTACTTTAATTTTGAATTAAAAAATATCGGATAGATTTCGTATCATTTTTATAGACTTCTCACTTTATAATCTAGAACTGTTTTTCCATTTCTTTAATATAAATAAAGAAATTTTGTCTAATATTGCATACAAATATTTTTTCTAACAGTTTTGTTCGTTTTTGATTAAATCGAATTCTTTAAAGTTAATTTTTTTGAAAATTCCATTACGTTTTTAGTTTTTAAATAAACGATAATAGGATTAATGGTGACTCAGAAATCTCCAACAAGTAATTTTTTTGTGTTTTTGTACCTCTATTAAATAATTCATATCAAAAGACTCAGTAAAATAACATGTTCAAGGTTAGATTATTTTTTAATAACTTATACGATTATGCCTCTAATTCTTGTATACAGTGGTTGAAGTCATCAGTTAAACCAATTTGTGTATCAGATTTTCAGTTATAATTATAATAAAAACTTGTTCATATAAACTAATAAATTAGAATTCCGATATTATACGGCACAAAAAATATAGGTTATATATTTGTGTTTATTAATTTATTGTTGGGTACCTATTTGACACTTTTGTTTAGTTTTCTAAATACATTATATATCTATTGTTGACGCAGTATGCCATACTATTTTCTCTTGAAGTATGCTACAAGTACCTATTGGCCATCAAGTAGTTCATCTATGGTGTTTTATATTTCTGTTATATTGTACTAGTTCAGTGTTTAAATACGCCAAGTTAATAATTAAAGCAACACCGTAAACCTTTCAGGTAAATAATGTTTTAATATTAGTTATCTAAACTTCTAAAAATAGAGTTTAACTAATTTAATTATTCCTTTTTTAAAATTTTCTTGAAACAAGTAGGAACGATTAAAAATTTTTTTTTAGTCTAATCGCCAATACAACGTTTAAGTAGGTATATTTTATAACTTATCAATTTAAAACATAAATTGTTAATTATATAATAAAAATATTTCAAGTTTTACAATCAAACATCATAAAATTAATAATAGACTTTTGAAATTATAAAATATAATTTATTAATAGCAATCTTAAAAATTAATAAATTTATTTTATAGGATGCTCATATTCAGCAAATCGGACTAAATCCTGAATTGTTTTCGCAAGATAAAATAAGTCCTTCTTTATCTCCTGATCAACAAAAACACATTTTAGAGGATGTCCGTCAATCTGTAATTGACAACAGTAAAGAATTTGAAACTGACACTTCACATACAAGTAACGGTCAACCGAAACAAAGGTCTTTGACCTATTTACAAACCAGTGGTGGAAATGTACATCACCATAACTCACATAGATACCATGGCCAAGAAATAATACAAAACCATAATAATTATCACCATATTAATAAAAATAATGATGTCAATATATTATCTCCACCTCCACCACCTTCTAATCCACCATTTCAGCCTTCGCAGACATTAACAGACTTAGATCGAAGACGTATAACTAATGAAGGTGTTAATAATCAAAAATATCAATTGCAACAATATTCTCAACAACATATTTTAGGTTCACCATACAGGTCTCAGCAAGTATTACCACCTTCTGATTTTAACAGTCATGCGGGACATTACATACATGCACAAGCGGATGAAAAAGATAACTTATTTTATAGACCCGATAAATCGTCAGAAACGATTAAAAATGGCGCATTCCAAGAGTCAACTATATCGTCACCTCCAAAATATTTTGATCTTAACAATAAATATGTTGTTAGTACATCAACGCCTTCGACAATACTTCCATCTTTCAAACCATCGGTTGCTATTGATACAGAGCCACTACGAGAACAAAATGACGACACCTCAGAAATAGAACAGCAAATAAGAAAACAACTACAATATAACGAACCTTCTATTATATCTCCAAATTCAAAGTCTTCTTCTGCTATAAATAACTTATTAAAAAATCAAAATCAAAACACCAAGTTCACCATACTAAATGCACCAGAAGATTTTAACCCAGCTAACTTATCATCTTTGCCTGGTTTTCCAGCAGATTTTTTGGGAGGATCTTCGTCAGGTCAAAATGAATTGGTACAATTACCTCCTGGAGTTGATATTTCCAGCATACCAGAATTAAGCAATGGTATAAAAGGCATTTCTAGCACAATAGATAATAAACGTATACTATCCAATACAGCCATAAAAACAATTGTGATTCGACAAAAACCAAATACAAAGTCAGAAAGTCTCACTACTACAACTACTACTACCACTACGGCTAAGCCACCCAGTGTAGTTCTCGATGAGTTAACAAAAAATGTACTTCCCCCGGGAGCAGATTACCAAGTTATAAGACATGATCCTGAGATGGGTCTTTTAGAACAGGTTCAATTAGACAAATTGACCTATGGTTCAACATCAGCTGATTCTAACTCATCGCCGTCAAATAAAAAGGTGACATTTGTGATACTAGAAGAAAGGCCAGACGGAACAGTGCGTGTTCAAGGAGTTCGTGATAATAGTGGAGGAAGTAATAATGATATTTTAAATGTGGGTAACATTTCAGGGGATAATTCTGCATCGGCTTCTTCATCAGCTTCATCTGAACTAAATACAATTATTGATAAATTAAATAGAGGTGAACTCAAACTTCCACCCAGCAGCATTTCAAATTCGAAGAAAACAATGGCTAATAAATCATCAGTACTACTGAAACCAGCATCAACAACGACTTCTAAAGGTACTCCAACTTCAACTACAGTGCCCGTTCCAACTCCCCTTTTAGTAGACAAATTTAACGATCAAGATAATTTTGCACAGTTACGACCTGTTTACAAAGGACCCTCAAAAGTTGGACCTAATCGTTTAAGTACGATTAAAAACAAAAAACCTTCAGACTATAATAGTAATGAATATTCAGAAGAATTCGATCCTATTAAATCCTCAACGACTAATCCTTTTAAACAATACCAAAATAATGATATATTTTTGCCGACCGCAATAACTACAGTTAAAACAATTAATCCAATAAGTACACTTTATCCTACCAGTACCGCGTCAACGCCAATAACCTGGAGTAAACCTATCCTGAGCAAAACCAAAGAAAATATATTTCCTTCTGTAGACCTATTTAAACAATCATCTAACACTCCTTCAGAACCTTCATTTGTGCTTGACGACAATGTTAATATTTTCAAACAAAATGAAGAAATTGAGGATTCATTTCAACATGATTTACACGACACCGATTTACCTTTAAGCTCGTCTCACCATCCGTCGACTTTAAGTAATGTACTAAAAAACAAAGGATTCTATGCTATGGCTAAGTTTTTAAAAAAATCTGGACTGGATTCTATTCTCAATGATACTATGGGTATGTAGTCAATTTCAAATTAACCAATAAATAGAAAAGTGCCGTATCTAAAATTTTGCCATCTGGGTGTAGCATAATTATACAGTTTCTGTAATTTTTTTTTAAGACTTATTAAGAGAAGCTATAGACTTTTTTTGTCTTAAGCATGGCAAAATTCTACTTCTAAGATATGGATAATGCCTATATCTATTCAAACCTCTCTCTTAAATATTAATTTCTAATTATTTATTTAAAAAACTTTTAAAAAAGAAATTAATTAAAAAAATAAAACAGTTCATAAATATTAATAAAAAATTTTAAATGTATAAAAATAAAATATTTTATAATTGTATATAAATTTGAACTTGGGATTACCCATAAAAATTCTTTTACAGGACCATTTACAATTTTTGTACCTACAGATAAAGCGTTTCGATCGCTGTTAGTTCAATTAGGTGGGCCTGACAAAGCGGATGAGAAGTTCCGAGAAAATCCTCGTCTATTGATTGGCGTAAGAAAACAATTATTTACTAAATTTAATACATTTTGTCTAAATTTATTTTATTTACTTTATATTATATCAACTTTTTATTAATATTCTTCTTTTATTATTATGAAAAAAAATCACTGTATATTTTTAGGGCTTAGCTCCCCAAAAAATCATAAAATTATATTTATATGCAAAAACATATTTTAGGGTTGGGGGCAGTAAAGATTGAAATATTTCTTTAGCTCCTCATGGATTTTTTATTATATTTGCACCTGTTATTTTTCATTAAAAATCTATTACTTATATAATATTCGTGAATACATGTATGAATTGTGTTCAGACCACAATCTTTCAATAACTCCAGATTAAAACCAAATGGTCACAATTCTTTAGATTTTTATCTAAAGAATCATTTACATTTCACTCAAAGATATTTCGCTTATAATTAAATATAATATGCATTAGAAAATTATTTTAAAATATTACTTGTTTATATAGCTATTATTACATCATGTGATACCCGGAGCTTTCAATGTTAAGTCGCTACAAGATGAAATGACTGGAGTAAGTTTGGCAGGAACTCAATTGCGAGTTAATACATTTACGACACAAGATGTTGAGTGGAATGATATTAAAGTATAATCTTAGGTCTTATTTTTATAAGTAAGTCTTTTTCTATGAATAATTTTATGTTATAGGTAATTACTATAAACGGAGCACGTATTTTGGATGATAAAAAAGATATAGTTGTTAATTACCCATCAGATTCTTCATCTTATGGAGTTCATAGTATAGCACATGCTATTGATAGGGTTCTTTTCCCTTTACCAGTAGGTGATTTATTACAAACATTACAATCGGATCGCGATCAAAAATACACAGAATTTTTAAAATTAATCAGATTTTCTGGAATGACATCGGTTTTATTAGGTAGTACTTAATTACTAATCAAGATGTTATTTGTTCTATTTTGCATTAGGTTTTTTTTATTTACAATTTAATATTAATAGTTTTATAATTTTTAGGTTCTAAAACACATACTTTATTTGCTCCTGTTAACCGAGCTTTTATGGGAAATAGTAATGCATCTAGACTTTTAGAACACATCGAATCTGCTTCAGCAGGATCCAATGATCCAGTTGAATTATTGAATATTGAAGAAGCAAAAGCTTTGGTCATGAGACATCTTGTACCAAATGCTGCTTTGTATACAGCTGGCATGAAATTTTACCAAGTTAAAGATAGC
The DNA here is from genome assembly GCF_025091365.1 of Daktulosphaira vitifoliae. Classification (NCBI taxonomy): domain Eukaryota; kingdom Metazoa; phylum Arthropoda; class Insecta; order Hemiptera; family Phylloxeridae; genus Daktulosphaira; species Daktulosphaira vitifoliae. Next base: position 26,672,265 of record NW_026099573.1, read on the forward strand.
CTTCTGCTTAAATCTATCCCGTCATCATCAGCTCAATTAACTATATATAAAGACTCTGGTAAGATAGATTAAAAATTAACCTTGTATGTATATCATTGATGGTTAAATTGTGAATTTTCAGGAAAAGTAAGAGTTAATTCTGCTAATATTATAGCACGAAACATTCCAGCTACAAATGGAGTAGTACATGCCATTGATTCCTTATTGTAAGACTTGTAAAAAAAAACATGTTAGTTATGCTTTTACTAACAATTAACTAGTATACATGAATAATCATTAATATTACCTATAAATGGATGCCAATTTATTTTTAAATCTATTTTAATAAGCATTTGTAATATACTTACATTATGTGTATTTATTTTTACTTATTTTATAACATTATATTTGTTTACTTTTTTGTTTAAAAAGCTAAAAACCCAATCCTCAAGTCATTTTGATTTAAAAAAATTAAGATGACAAATTATTGGTTGTAAAAAAAATTAGTTATAATACTTATTTATCTTTGTAAAATTACAAAATAATAAATAAAGAATAAAATAATTTGTATAATTTGTATTAAAAATGCTACACATATTATAAAAACAAGGTAAAATTAATAATAGAAAAGATTTAACTTTAAATGTAGTTTTTACATAAAAAATACAAAATATTAAAAATCTTAAAATTTCATTAAAAAAGTACAAAAATCACAATATGCTAAGATTAATATTTTTATGCATCATAATAAAACTATACGATTTTTAATTATACCAACTTGATACTAGTTCTACTACAAAAGTTAATCTACCATCTAATATTATAAATTTCAGAAAGATAAATATTTGTTATGAATAATATTAAATATTGGCACATTTAAAAAAATTTTAATTTTAAAAATTTACCATTTAAACATTGATAAATATATAAGATTTAAAAAACAACACATAATAAATGAATATAAATAAATATTTAAAAAGTTATAGTTATAATTTTCAATATTATTATTATAACTTAAAATGTAAAAAAGAGATCTCTAGAAACTAGGAAACCTATATTTATAATAGTCACAATGGTTATAATTAAGATTAAAACATTTAATACTTATTTATTAAGTAAAATTAATACTAATATTTGTAGCAGAATATTCACAGAGAAGTTAAGTTTAACTTCTCTGGATGGACTATATCCAGTCAGATCTAGTCCATTTTTTTGAGAACTCTACAAGGGCAGGATCTAGAAATCTCGGTTCATTGTGCAAAACAATTTTTATGGTACCAAAGTATTTTTATTAGTAAAAAGGAATCTTTTTTTTGAGCATAAACTGGATTGACACTTTGCACTACTAGCGCGCCAGCCTTATGTAGCGATATCTAATCTTAGATTTTTACAACTAAATGTACAAACCAAGAGAGAATAAGTGGCGCAACATGAGTACCAAATTTAACGAAATTAAAGAATTCATTGTGAAATGGGACATACCACTTCACAAAAAGAAACTATTATAAACAGACTCGGAATAGGTCCACTAATGATTCACTGTCACTTAATTACAAAAGTAGAGCCTCCAATTAGTATAAGCTGCAACACCCCCAAAACCAATTGTTTTTTCGAATAGTATAAATATACACTTGCAATCATAAACTGTTTTGTAGGCTAATGATCTAGTTATCAGGTTTAGATCAGTCATATATATACATATATTCCTTTAATAATAAAATAAAAATATACACTATAATATTAACAAAATGAAATATTTTTCATAAAAGAGATTCCATTACTTGATACTATAGTTAATGGACTAATAAATCATTTTCCCTTTTACCCTTCATATGTAAATTATTTTTCTAACATATTATCCATCTAAAATTGAAGATTCCCATTAGAGAAAATTAAAAATTTTTAACCCCGAAGGGATAAAAAAAAAACTATTTAACTACATATCATTGTAGAGTTTTTCAAACTAAACAAAGCATTATCTTTAGTAAAAATTTCAAATTTTTAATAATTTTCAAGAAGATGAGAGTCTTATCTTTAACAAATTATTGTGTATATAATATATATTATAATCAAATGTTTGTATTTATATGAAAAATGCATAACACTAGGCAACAGTTATTTTGCTGTCTACAATATTTAGGTGAATTCTATAAGAAATTTCAATAGTGATTCTAATGTAGCAGTAGATTCAATCAAATCTAACTTTTAAGATAATTACTACTCAGTGATTAAAAAGTATTAATTAAATAAATCTTTATAAAAAAATGAAAAAAATTTTTTTTTAACTTGTCTTATATGATGTTCCATAAATTTTGCAAATAAGAGGCATACATGTCAAATTAAACCATTTTTAAAGACTCTTAAATTTCAGTTTTTTTAGTGTAGCTTTTTGTGAGTATGAAAAAAAAAATTAACAGCCTTAATAATATAATTACATTTGGTATATAATAATTATTTCATGATTTAATTAGTTTTTTGACTTCCAAACTTAGTGAAAATTACCAATTGTAATTTGCAAAAATTTGTGACTATTTTTACAACTTTAGTTAAATAACTGAATAACTAAGTGTCATACACCAAATCTATTTACATCACTGTAAAGTGGTGTAAAAATTAAATTTTTTTTCAACCTCACGAAAACTGTAATAAAAGAAACTTATACTAATAAAATTGAAGTACATAAATTTGTATGTATATTTTTTTCATGAATGTGCTTTTCCAGTTATTTGTTATGTAAAAACAAAACATTTATATTTTTGAGTTTCTTACAAAATTATCTACTAACTGGTAGCAACAACATAATCAAGATGTTAAACCAAAAATAGTTACAATAGAAAATTCAACTTTTTTCTTTGAAAATGTCCTTCAAACTCGTTTAAATAACTACAAAAATAGTTAAAGTTGACAGATAATATCCAAATTTTGCACAACATTTCTTGACAACATTAACAAATTATATTAAAAAAGTTTTTAAAAAATATTTTATTATTTGTTTAATAATAATTTAATTGTTTAGTTTATATATATTTACTAATTAGTATTAGTAAATAAAAAATAAAAACATCTGAAGCCAGATTTGAAATCAGTGCCGAAATCCCTTATAAATTACACATATATATTGTAGATAGTAGAAACAAGTTTATTATTTGTTGTGACATCTAATCAATCATCAACAAATAAAAATATCATAATACTCTTAAAATTTATCTGAATTGTGTTATATTTGAATACATAGAACATTGTGATATTACTGTTTCTAAATTTCCCTTTCTATATTAGAAATAATAATTACTTGTATACCTAATCGTTTTTGTCTTCAAAATTATTGTATAATGGATAAGATTAAGAAACATATTTTTAATACACCTCTAAACTCTTCCGTTATCTTTCATTAACAAAAATATTTACAATATTTACAGATTAATAATGGATTATGGTTGGACTATCAGTTAATAAAAGCCTCTTTCATATATGAAAGAGAAACAAACATCTTTACAATAAATACTATATTGATTTTTAAATAAATATTTTTCTTGCTATTGAATTATTAAATAATAAATTATTTGGAGTCATCGAGATTGTGTTTAATCCACAGAGTAAAAATTATAAAATAATATTACTCTACCATTTTTTAAATATTTTATGAATAGTAAATACTAGTAATGAACTAAAAACCTATTCTTGTACGAATTTCATTGGATCTATTGTATAGAAAGGTAGCTACAAATGATGTTACAATAGAAATTAATAAATTAATTACTGAGGTTCAGTAAAAATTATAAAATTCTGTATAAATTATATAAGAATTATTACTAATGTTGAAAAACTAAACAGCTGTTTTCAATGTATCTTTAGCTATAATACCAATACCATTCTCAACTGATATATCTGATTTAATTTGTATTTCACACTTTTCTGACATCACATGTAGTATTTCTTTAAATTTTACATGTCTTTGCTGAATACATTGTGAATCATACTCTAAATTAATTACATCTACTTCTTCACTTATTGGAGATGGTATATTAGTATTATTATCAAGAGAATTTCCATAGTAATCTTGGGTTATTATTTGACTACTCATAGCTTTGCTACCCCATAAAAATTTTAATAAAAATTCTGTACTAAATAAATCTAATAAAAGCTGATCCATTGTGGTAGAACTAAGCATAGACCATTGAGGTATTGATTTACTAGGAGACAAGTTTATCATAGGTAATACAGTATCAGCATTTCGTCTATATTCACCAAGAGATTGTAGGTGTGATCGGGCTGCTTGCATATGATTTAATAAAGTTTGTAATTCAAAACCCTCATTAATAGAATTAAGGCTTGCACTAGCATTTTCTCCATGGGTGCCATTATATGAACTGATTTCATCTAATGATAATTGGTTACACAATGAAGTCATTGATTTCATAAACCCTATGAAAATAATAATTATTTTAGTATTATCACAAAAAAATACTTAAAATATAATTTTAAACAGAAAGCTACTATTGGTATAACTCTTTTATTATTTACAACAGTTAAAAATTATTACAACAACAAAAAAATAAATGACATAAGTACAATTAAGTATCTAACATTCATTATTCAATTGTTAGGAACTATAAACAAAGATCTTTATAAATAATTAATTGATATTTAAAAGCTTCATTCAATTTAATTATCATGATTTTAAGATCAGTATAAAGCCAGAAATTAACAAAGTTAAAATTATATTCTTTTTCACTTTAAATGTAGGTTGACATAAAAATGCCATCAAACTTTTATAGACAATTTTGAAAAATTCTTAGGATTAAAAAAATTGGTGTTATAAAAACATTATTATTATTATTTTTTAATTTTTGCACAATTTTTTTTATAGAATTAAATATTTAAAAATGTAAAAATCATAATATTTTAGCTTTGATGTAAGATAAGATATGTTTGATTTTATTGCCTATCAATATAAAAATAATTATATTTGAAAACAGGACTTTTTAAAAAAAAACCAATAAAAAATTGGGACGTGTCAATTGAAAAAAAAATTGGTCGTTGACAACCATTTTAATTAAAAAGTAATAAAAATGAATAATGATTTTAATTTAAAAAGTTAATGCAAGACTTGAAAATTGAAAAAAAAAGTGTAGTTTTTTAAATTAGACTATTATAATTTTATTATTTAAAAAAGTGAACTGTAGTTGTTATTTTTAAAAACTTAATGAACTATTCATTTATATTTTTTTTCATACAAAGAATATTTTGCTTATCAAAAAAAAAAATACAATAATTTTTAAGCTAGGTTAAGGACATTAATTTAATAGTTTATACTAAAAAATCTAGCAAAAAAAATAATTTGTATATAGTAAAATTTTTTATTTTATTTTGACTCTCCTGTAAAATTTGTTTTTTTTTAGTTATGTCACTATTTTTGCTGATTTTTTATATAGTATTGTTAAATATTCTTTAACTGTATTAACATTCATCGTTTTTCGTTTTTACCAAATTTTTTGTTTTATTTTGCTTAACAGTATTGATTTCATAGATTATTGATATAGTTTTGATTTTTGTTTTACAGTTCTATTACTTTTATACATTTATAATTGATATGATTATATTATTATAATGTATTTAATAATTCAAATTCTGTTTTAAGATAGTTTCTACATGACTCAAAAAAAAGTTGTGAAATTATTTTGATAAATTTTATAAAATTATAATTTATTCTGCTCCAAGCATAATAATTTAAATTATTTTAATATAAACTAATATTTAATTTCTATTAGTATTATCTTATATATTATCTTCCTATACATACCATTATACTTTTGTTCATTGCTGTCTATATTTTTTTTAAGATTTGATCTGTTAGTCAAGTTTTGATTTTGCAGATAATCAACATTACAAAAATAAATTTTTTCATGAAGCCATATTATAGGCATTAGATGAGGAATAGTAGTATTAGGAGCTTGTGGATTAATACCACGATTCATGTTTAGCCATTGAGGACGTAATTTTGCTTCAAAATTAAAAGCCGAGTCAGTATAATTTTTCCTAAGGGCTAGCCATAAATTATTCAATCGTTGTATCTATAAAATAAGGATTTACTAACATTACTAAAATTGTAAAAACATATATTAATTTATGTTTTATAAAATTTAAATGTTATGAGAAAAGTAAAACAGGCATTATAATAGAATAATATAATAGTACATATAGTACAATGATTTAAACAAAATATTTTAGGTACCATTTTAAATATTAATTAATTAATAACTGAATTATTTATAAAATATAAGCGAAGTCTTGTTTAGAATTGCAAAAAATTCTACAAATATGACTTTTAATTTCACATTTTTGTTTACAAATTATCTGATCTTGCCCTAATTTCCTAAATGGGAAATAGGTTACTTCATTAATTTAATACTGGGTAAATCATTTAAACTAATCTAAAATTTCTATTACAATGTCCTTTTTTTTCACTTTAATGTAACATCACCACTAGAAAAAAAAGGTATAACACGTAAGAAAGATACTTTAGTATAGAATTCTTATTTTTCAAATTTTCAGATATCTAGTGTAACAATATACTTACATTAAAATCACATAATCCAGACATGATAGAAGAAAAACCATATAAATTACCCAAAGCAGTTTTTAAATCTATAGCTACTTGAATCCATTTATCCAAAAGTTGTACTCTATTTTCTAAATTTTTACATGTTAGTATAGTTATTGCAACCAGTAATTTAATGCATTCATTCCTAAAACAAATATATATATATATGTGTATCTATTAAAAATTATACTCTTATAATTAATTAGGTATAAAATGACTAATTACCTTTCAATTAGATCTAAACGTCGACGATGGCCATTAGGTAAAAGACATAGTTCTAAAGGACAATTATAAGTAGTGAAATTAAATTTTTTATTTTCACCATTAGAACATGCAGAAAGTTTGCAAACAGTTTTAGTATTTTCATCTTCAACAATCTCAGATCTCTCTTTTTTATTATCAATACAAAATAATGTCACAGATAAATCAATATAAGTTAAGTGATTTGCTAACACTCTTGAGCAAGTATCTTGTATCATTAAGTGAACACCTTCTAAAGCTATATCATCTAATGGTTTATTTCCTTCTAAAGTAGATGGTAACAATAAGGTTTGAAAGTTATCTAAGTCACTAAACAATGATTTAGAGCATAAATAGTTTTCAGACGGTGTTAGACTAACATTTTTTCCTTCTGGTATGATAGTCATAAAAGATTGATTTAATTCTTTACTTTGATTACAAATAGATAATGGATGTTTAATCAATACACCGCCTTTAAAATTATTAGAATTCAATTGTTTTTTTAAAGTGCCATCATTGCTTTCATTTTCTTTTCTAACTGAAAGGTCGCTTAATGATATGGATTCAGTTTTCAAATTTGTTGTTGGATAATTTGTATATATATTTGATATATTACCAGATGATCCCATTTTAATATCTGTACTATTATAATTGCTACATGTGAAATTAGAAGACAAATTTGATGTGATGCATGAATTACTATTCAAAGAGTCTTTTATCACTTTATTTTCAACTTTATTAGATCTAGGAATTGTACTTGTATTAATTATATTAACAGCATGATAAGATGATTTGGAAAGTGTTTTACTGCTACTTTCACGTGGTAAAGAATTTGTAGAAGAAATGCAAATATTTGCAGTTGGTGTATTTCTATTAAAAGGTAGTTTTTTAATAATATTTTGCATATTAACTGCTTGTTTAGCAGGTAATTTTGGAGGCAAGTTGTTTGGAGTATTTTCTGGTGGTATTATGGGATATTTGTTCTGTAAAATATTCTCAAGTGAAGATGAAAAGTTATTTTTAAATAAATTATTAGAATTTCTAAGATTGCTGTTATTCTCAATATTTTCCACAACAGTCAATGGATATTTTCTATTGCAAGGAGTACGAATACGTACTAAAGACCCACATGATATTGGTTGTCCACTACCAACATAAAATGTTATTAAATCTGGAACTGTATCAAAGGAATCTTGTTCAAAACGATATTGAATATGCTCATATACTGTATCTGCTTGTAAAACGATCTAAAAATTTGTAAGTTAAAATTAAAAAACTATCCATCAATTTAAAATAAATAATCATATTTTTTTACTTTATTAATAACAAAATGTAAAATTTGGTATGTTCCATTTCCATTAATTTTTTGTACAAGACACGATAAAACATAATTTGATAATTGTGTAGTACAGTCCCGAACTAAAAAAAGACTTCCAGAGTTATGATCAATAGATTCAGTTAAGCAAACATTAGTTTTAACGTCATTCTCAAATTCTTCTATTAGCAGTTCTTCAGCTTTAGACCTTGTTATGCTACCATGATACCAGGCATGGGAACGTAAATCTCTGGCGTCTAAACTCATTTCCCATTCTAATGTTTTCTTAAACAACAAATGATCTTTTTCCATTTGAACCTCTTTTTCTATTTTTACTGTATTTACTATGGATTCAATATTCTGATGATTGGACATTATGAAATTATAAAATTGTATAATTTGAGCCGTAAGTAAAAGATTACTGATAAATAGTTTTAAAAGGTTTATAAATAGTTTTTATATATACCTCTTGGCTAGAGTAAAACATGATCAAGAGGTTAATAGTCATATTTTAATATACTCATAAATCTTACTCAATCATTTTATTTACAAGATTTAGCTGATACTAAGAAAAATAACGAGTATTTTTTAAATGATTTGATAATTACAATTCAATCGATATGCATACACAATATGTTACCAGTATTATTTAATCCATTCATAAATACTATCATAATATATATCTTCTAAACATTATTATCAGAATATAAATATAAATAATACCAGTTATAAATTGTTCCGGTAGAATGCGTGATATGATAATTTGTTAATACAATCCTACATCAGTTTCTTTTTATATTTTTATACTTTCGTCTATGTGTTTTATTTCATTTCAGACAATGTCTACCTTACAGTGCTGGCGCTGTTTTATAGCGCAAATAAACATAATTATAGTATCCCTGTATTTATCAGACAGGCGCCCCAACAGCCCGAGTACCTCATAGTTACTCGGGTCGCCTTGGATGAGGCGGCTTCTACCCCGTGGAAAAGGAGGTAGGCCGAGGCTACTCATCATGTAATAGCCTAGACCCGGAAAAACAGGAACAAGTGAAAGGAAAGTGGTCTGGGCCTAATGGACCCACACCTTCGAGACGAGGAGGCTCCCGTGTCGAGGGGGGACGGCGATGTTCACCCAACGCCAACCCGCGTATTCCTTTACCGTAAAGAAGGGTGATGAAGTAAGTTATATCCCCTCATAAAAATAATTACTTGATAAAAATACAATTTTTTTTAAGGTAATAAATAATTTTTATTTGTCCTTTTCCCTAAAAAAAAATTAAAAATATGCTATTATTATTATAATAATAATAGTTTAAAATTAAAATTAAAATATAAGTATAAAATATTTTTATCATATAATCCATAAGGGCAATTTAAACAAAATGTTAGCAATCTAATTTAATTTATCCCCCTTACATGTTTTAATATAAATAACATGTAATTTTTATAATTTCTCTTTGGCACCCAAATGCGCCTATGATCCTATGCTTTTAAAAAAAAAGAGCTCTACTTAATTTTTACCAAAGGTTCTTTTTTTACTCTCTTCAAAAGTTACTCCTGAGTGTAATATTTATAGAAAGGATTCAAATCCCAAGTTATCAAGGATTTGAACAGATTTTTTCAAAAAATGCCCTCTCTTGGATGTGCTTTTTTTCACCACTACTTTTGCATTTTAAATCGATTTAAAATTATTTAATGAACTAAATTAAGACAACAAAAAAAACCCAGCACAGTGGGGTCGTGGCATAGTTGGGTCCAGTATAGATGATATCTGACAGTGATTAAAATCACTATCATAAAAAACGCTTCGATGCAAATCTGTAGATAGTGTTTAATTAAAAAAAAAAATTTGTTAAAATAGCATATTTTTGTATATGGTAGCCATTTGCGCATAGAAGATAGGTCGTCGGGAAAAGAATTGTTTTTTTCATTTTATAGTACATAAAATAAGCTTTAATTTGATATATGTTTAAAGGACGCAGTATTTCCGGAACATTTTCAAAAATTAAGTTGAAAAAATTAATTTTTGTAAAAAAGTTGCCATTTTAAATCCCCCCCAATGAGCAGGTTAAGTGATAGATTTTCAAAAAAATGATATCAAATGAAAGGTAAATATCTAAGGTTTTAGTATAAAAAAAAATTATGTTGATTTGTTGATTTTTGAAAAAGTTATGGAAGTTTTAAGAAAAAAAAGTGAAAAAATTTCGAAAATTAGCGATTTTTAAATTTGTAATTTTTTTGGATATTTCCCCCATTTGCGGGGAACAAGGGAATTTTTTTCAATTTTTAAGGGTAATGTCTTCAACTAGATATGATGTGCAGAAATCCCTTTTGCGATGTCACTTGTAGGGTTTCTGTAATAAACAAATTATTCCAAAGATGCGATAAGTCATATAAATAAGACGCACAAATGGGATTTCTGCACAATTTGATGCGTCTACTAATAGAATACAAGAAAATACAAAAAAAGTTGTTTTACAATTTTTGTAATTTATGGGGTTTCTGAAATAAACGATGATAATAATTTATTCATCCCCATATCCTGTAGTTAAAAATTCGACTCTCCATTTTCTATTTATTTTTTTGCCTATAGACACTTTAAAAATTATATTGACAGAAACCTTAACAATTCACAACTTTTTTTTTTTGTATTAAAATATATAAAAAATAAATTAAATTTTATTATAAAATTTACAATAATATTAAATATTAATATCATACAATATTTACACAAAAATAGTCTATTTTTTTAGTACTGGTAATTCTAATACATTTGGTATACCATTATAATTGACTTTATAAGCAAACACCATTATTCTTCTTGCTAAAAACATTCTACTTAAATAATCCTAAATAAAACACATAATGTTAAAATATATAATTATTGTTTAGATTACTATTATTCTTACATCAACATTTCCATGTATTATAATAAGGTCATATTTTCTTTTCAAAACATCAATATTTTCATAAGTAATACCCATATCTTTATGATTAATGTCACATCTCGGATTAACCAAAATAGTTCTACCGCATAACAAAGCTGGTTCTAAAGACAATAGATTTAATTCCAGCTAAAAACAGGTTTTAAAAGTTAAAAATATAAATCAAAATAAATTAACTTTATAGATTACTTCTACAAGACAATCATTCTTTCTGACATCCAATAGAATTATAACAAGATCTGTATAAATATTGGGAGATGTAGATAAAATTGATTTTATACTATTTGCTTTCATAACTTGTATTTTATGCGAATGATTATTCTCATGATAGTCAACCATAGCATATTCCAATTTGCTACTCCAGTTTGTATTGCCTATTATCTATTACAGAACAAATTAATTTTAGAAAATTCTTGAACAATATAGAGTTTTAATTAATTTAAGTACAAACCAATAATGAAAATGGCTGTTTAGTTGCAGCTTTTGAATGACATTTGAAAATTTTTTGTTCTTCTGAATCTGACCGAATCGTTGAGCTACTCATTTTTTGAACATAAGTTTATCTATCGGATTGTAGTTAACGAAAAATTCGACTGAAGAGACTCGGAGAAGCGAGTTGATGAATCAATTCTATGGTAACACTGATTAAATCTTTATTATCATTAATCAGTATTAAGTTTTTTAAGTTGCTATCAATAGATTACATGGATTCAATTATAGATATATAGTAAAACTAGATAGTCGTCTTGGTTATAATCATCATTATTCAATGAAACACGCCGCTATATGCAGTAATATGGAAAAATCGGTAAACAAACGTTATCAATATTTATCTTCTATTTAAATTATTAATATAAAATTGTAGATTATTTAAAATAAAAATTGAATTGTTCTATTCGTTGTTAGTAACAAATCCAACTGGTTAATGAAATATTTAATTAAATGTATGAAGTACAATATTACACTATAAATATTATTATACAAAACATTATATAATTAAGTACAAAATTCGTATAATTCTTAAAATAAAAATTCATAAAATACGAGGCGTGTTCAGAAAATTACAAGAATTTTCGTTTTTTTTTTTAAATATTTATTTATTCGTCTACATTAATATTGTCGCCTTCAAAAAAATCCCCATTAGATATTATGCACTTGTGCCAAGGCTTCTTCCAATCCTTCAAACACTTCTCAAGTGTTCAATTCTCAAACACTAAAGCTTAAACCTTTGAGTTTAAATAGTAATTCGGACGATGCCAATTTCGCAATAAATATTAATCGTCAATTAATCAGTCTCTAGAAGCGGATGCGCTGTCTGTGTTTTATTATAATAATTTTCTACAATAATGGTAACGTGACACCATCACAGTTTGTTAGCAAAGTTTAAACTTTGTTAACAAACAAAAATGTTTAACAGTAATTAAATACACTAATTAGTGTATTTCGCAATTCTATATAATTAAAAATTAAAAAAAATTATTATTCCTTATTTCGTCAGTTGATTGAATAAATTTTAGTGATATTTGTGGAATAAATTTAAATCTCTAAAAAGTATAGTGGATAATAATTATATTAATTTTAAATTTTATTGTGTTATTATATTTGAAGTAAAAATTTAACAAAATTATGTTTCAACTAAAAAAGTTTCTTAATCGTAAAAATTATAATAAGTAACTATGTTAATAAAAGCATTGTTTATATTTCAATGAATTTATGAGAAAGTGTAATACATGAATGAAAATCAGAAACCTTTAGCTATAGCAAATTGCTATGATGAAACTTAAATAATATCTAGGATCTCAATATTTAATTAAATATTATGTAAATGGAATTATAGATAAAAAAAAAGTGAATCATCTATCCTAAACTAATGCACGAATCTACGTAATTTTAAATGTATTATTAATTTATAAATCGTTAAATCAATCATTTTTGTGTATAGAACCTAAGGAATAGTACACCAAAATGATTCAAATATCCCACCATTAACTCTGGCCGTTACAAATATTTCCTCTCATTACTGACAGCATAATAAAACAAATATCAACTTATGTGAACACTCAGTTGATAATATTTATTAAGTGAGTAGTGATGGCAACACTGTTCACGCCTAGAAAGACCGTTAAAAAACGGACTTAGTAATTTGTTGATAAGTTTATTCTTTTATCTTTTGTTGTTCGTGATCTAATAAATAACAAATTTTACTTATTTTATGAATTTTGTTCTTATAAAATAAATAAAAAATGGACGAATTTACCCAGGTAAACAATATATTTAACAATTTTTCTTTTGATTTTACTTGATGTTTTTTTTGTATATAGCGAATGATGTCTAGAACTAAAGCTAGACAAAACCTTTTAAACTCTGTAGCATCGAAAAGTCAAGATTTTGAGCAATGTAAGGATACAGAAAAAATGATTGATATTGAAAAATCAACCCAAAATTCTACAATCAAGTCATGTCTAAAACACCAAGATGATAATTCCATTTCTGTATTATCTAAAGAAGATGCTACCAATTATATTTCTCCACCAATATCAAGGAAAGATTTACTAAGTGACCGTACCAAACATTATTTAAATCGTTTAGGAGTACTTCATTCTGGTAATATTATGCACTAATTTTGAATGTATAAATTATAATATATAGTATATGCACTTATATTGTACCGTGAGTGTAACAGCTCAATATATTACATTTTTATAATCTATAGTAAATTATAATGTATTAATTTAAAACAAGTGTCTTAAATAACTCTTTGAAAGTTTGGTATCATATAAGTAATGTAAAAAAAAATTTTTGTCAGAAAAAAAGAATTATTTCCTGTTATTGATAATAATATCATGCATTTAATATTGTATTTATGATATATTTCAATATTGCATTATAAGGACGCCACTTTTACTATAAGAAAACATTTAATTTAAAAATAATTTTAATAATCATAACTTTTTAAGTAATGTACAACTAGACAATTTTTTTATTTTAAAATACCTTATGAAGGGAGGCCACGGTTTTTCATTAAAATGATTTTATCTCATTTAGATTGAATGAATTCAATGAATATCAAGAACCCCGTCACTGTAGTTTACCGTTTTATATCTTAATTTAATATTTTAATATTTATAATATATTGTCTAGTTACGAATTCTTTAAAATTCACAGAACACGTACTTCCATACATAATCAACAATCATTAAGTTCCTCACAAATATTTTCATGGAATGTTTCCTTAGATAATATTCTCCCTAGAGTGAAATCAAATTCCTATTTTGTAAAATGGTAATAGTATATCATTTTCCACTTAAATAATTTTTAAAAGCTGAATCTTTACAATCAATAATTTTTGCAAATTGTTTCAATCACTTTCAAAAAATCCATTAAAAAACTTGAGTTAAATAACAAAATTTAATATAAAATGTATTTGAAATACAAAATATACCCAAACAATATATCTCAAATAAAAATAAAAGAAAAAATTCTATATAAAATATATATTTTAAAATCTTTTAATTAGTAAAATTTAATAAAAGTATTTTTGGACCCTATTGCTTTGCATGTACAGTGCATAGTTATAATTTATTTAATATAAATAGAAAAGTACGAGATTGATTGGTAGCATTTTCTTATATAACAAAAATTGAATTATCTTTTTGAAAATTGTAGACATGAATTGATTGTAGAAAGTGGTTGCTTTTTGGAGAGTGATATTCCAAATGTAAAATTTATTTTTATGTATCTTAATTAATCTTATTAAATTAATTTTTTAACACTATAAACAAACCCTAATTGATAAATTTCATTGTTGAACATGTTTTCCTAAAATATTAATAATATGATATTATTAATATAAAGCATAATTCATATATTATGAATAATATATAAAAAAATAATTAATCAAAAAAATGTTTACAGATTCTGACCAAATTAACTTATCTTCACCTGTGCATGCTGTGCATGATATTATATTAGATGATGGCACTGTTAGCAAAACTAAAGTCCTTGATGACAATGAGAGTTCAGAACAAAATATATTAAAGCAAACTGGTTGTAAATTAAGTAAACTTTCACAGTTGGTCAGTAAAGTCAATGAATGGCAAGAAAATGATGGTCAAACATTTCATATTAACTCTAATATTAAAAAAGATGTTGCACAAGTTAGTAATTTTTGACTGGTGTACTTTTCTCTAAATTAAATAAAATGAATATGTTAAATATAAGCATTCTCTACATGTACTAAAATTGTTGTTAATTTTTTTGTTTATTTAATAATCTATAATATATAAAATAAGTTTTATATTATTAATAGCATATAATTAATATTTTAGGAAAAAAAACAGCCAACTATGAAATTTGTCAATACATGTTTATCTTCATCTCCTAATAAAGATAAAAAAATCACCACACAAAATGACTTGAGTAAAGTAAAAGTAAAAAATTCTGTAACATTTGCTCCAATACCTTCCTTAGATAAAGAAAAAAAAACAACTTTGTGTTCACCCAAAAAAATAACAATGCCTACTATACATTCTACTGCTCTCAGCAACACTGAAAGTTTAAAATCTACTTTAAGTCCCAAAAAAGTTGATTCTCCTTGGCAACTATCTGTAGCTCAAAGAAAAGCTCTATTTGAAAAGCAAATCTCTAATGGAGGGTTGGCTGTACCAGCTCCATTCACTTCAACTCAAAACTCTTCTAATGTAAATCCATCCAATGTTAAAACAAAAGAAACAGACAATAACACTAAATTGTTTGATGATAAACCACAAGTAAAGAATGTAATATTCAAATGCAATAATACTGGCAATGCTAAACTAGATAGCAATACCAATCAACTTACAAAGACAGAATTTACTTGTACTGGTCATGAGCAAATTTATTCAAAAATTCAGGAAAAGTCAAAAAGTACAATTGAATGCCCAGAAACTACTGTCCCTACGACAATGACATCAGGTATTGTGTATAATTACATAATATATTATTCATTATATAACCACTGGCAGATATTAATACTAATTAAATTTCTGTTATTTATTATAGCACTTATCAAAAATAGTAGTACAAGTTCATTATTAAATGATATTAAGATTATCAGAGCTACACCTCCAAAACCTGGATGTTTATATCCAAATATATCTTTTGACTCTGATCATGAATGTGATGTGGATGACCAAATAGAAGAATCTATGGATACTAATGAAAAGGAAAATTATTATACCAATGATATATCTCCTATTATATCAAATAAAGAAAAAAGCAATAGACCACAAAAGGTTTAAATAATAAATAAGTTTTTCAAATTATATCTTCTGATTTATATTTAAAAAGTATTTCACTTTATAGAGACACATCAATTCTGTTTTAAATAAGACACTGGAAAGTTCTACTTCAAGTTTAATATCATTCAATGAAATTGAACAAAATCAATGTATAAATGGTGTTACAGACATAAAACGTTCTAAAAATTATGATACATTGCATGAACAATTAAATAATTCTTCAAATGTAGGACTAGAAGTTGTAATATATTTTTTTTAATCTCTTGTATATCAATATATCTCCACTTTAAATTTTTTTTAGGATTCACCTTTTAGCGGTCCTCTTTCTACAGCAAATAATAGTTTATTGGGTAGTCCACTTCAGTCTTCCAGTTTTACTTATGTAGATCATGCCAAAAGTCAAGAAAATAATAATTCTGCAGTTTTTACACCTTTGGTTCATACTGTGAGCACATATAGAAAACAACAATATCAGCAATTAAAGGTTAATAATTAATAATAGCATACTTAATTAATTTAATCAAATAGTTTCTTAGGTTAAAATATTAAGTTACCAGAATAAAATTCTATTTTTTCCTCTTATTTATTAATATTTGATATTCTCAATTAATTAAATTAAGCCTTGTTATTTAATAAAACTTAATGAATGTTCTTCACTTAGGTTGATGTTCAAAAATTTTTCCTTTTACATTGTAAAATTTAATTGAAACTAATTGATTTAATTAAATTTCAAAGAATGGAAAAATTTATATTTATTAATTTTATATAAATTTTTAATATATTATTTAATATGAATATTTTATATTTTAACTTTATATAGCCATTAGCTCCTATAATTAAACGAACAGCTGCTATAAAAGAAAATTTTCAAGAGTCTGATGAAGAAATAGTTAAAGATTCTGATAATGAAGATGAGTTAGACCGTGTAATTGAGAGAGTTCATGAATTAGAAGCACAAGTTGTTAAAAAATTATAAATTATTTTAATAATGTCAATAATATTTTATGGTTAACAATAAAAATTGTCCTGTATAGATACCAGTTCAAGAGTCTATTATATCACAAGCTACCCAAGCCCTTAATCTCTGTCAGGCCACAACTGAATTTGCAGGATCTGCTGAACAAGTACAAGCAGAGCGTCTTTTATTAATTGCTGGTAATGTATTTGAATACTTTAAACACATAGTTATCAGATGAATAACAGATATTCTTTTATTCAGATTAAAGTATTGTTCAATGTATTTTAGACTTGTTTATTATAATGAATAATTATGAAATTTTAAAATAGGTCTTAAACGAAATGCTTGCCTTATGGAAGTTCAACGTTTGCGAGTTGAAAAAACTCTTTATCCTAGAAGTCATGAAACTAAGTCCTATTTTTTAAAATCATCTATTACCACATCTCTTATAATCAAAGAATTAGCTGTACCAGTACGTTGGGATTATATTCGTAATATATCAATTAGAGGTAAGCTAGTTGAAAAAAATGTTCTTATCATGTATTCAAAAAAATATAAATTATCAAGAGTCACTTTACAACATTTGTCATATTTAGTGCACAGTAAGCTTAAAAATCTTAGGGACTTACAGGCACATAAATTAAAACTATAATATTTTGTAGTTTATACTGATGAATACATTTTTTTTATATAGAAGACAAAAGATATCATTTTGTATGTGTTGCACAATGTACTGGAATTTTAACTGCCACTGCTCAAGTTGTAGCTACACAAAGTGTAGAAGCGTCTTATACTGGTAATGGTAATCGTAGTAGCAGTAAATCAAATGCACCAGGCATACCTGTTGGTTACATTGAATTCCCTGGAGAATTGCGAGTAGATTTAGGAAATATAGATGAAAATGAAGTTAATCAAGATTTTAAGTGTACTGTTGAAGTATATGGTTTGGTAGTTGATCAAAGTAAACTTAGTGGTTCTGATAAATTTGGAGCTTCTTCATCATCTCATTCAAATACAGTAAATGTTTCATCATATCAATATCATTTAAAAAAATCATATAGCATTTCATTGTCATTAAAATTATATTATAGCGGAGTGATAGTAAATTTTGGTTTACTCCTACTAAAAACAGTAAGAAGAAATGTTCTGCTTTTCATGGTGGAAGTATTGAGTCCCCTGGTGGACCAACAGCTGTGCGATCAACATCCTTTCAACTATTGGGGTATTTTGTATTTTCAAAACGTGAATTACATCGAACTCAATTTACACTTAGCAAAGTGTGTTTATAGAAATCTACTAGTTATATAATTATGCATTATTACATTAAAAATCCAAACTTACAGGTTTTATACAATGGACCATTATCAGAGGGTGTAGTACAAGTTAAATTAGAACTTGATGACAATGAAAACTTCAATGAAGAAAGTTTATCAGAAGGTTTATCATATGAAGGTTTCTTAACTATGTTTAACGATGTAAGTGGTTTTGGCGCATGGCATCGTCGTTGGTTTAGGTTACGAAATGGAATGTTGTCATTTTGGAAGTACCCTGAACATGCTGAAGATGATTCTAAAGTACAACTAATAGTAGATTTAACATTTAAATTTTTTAAACATGTAAAACTTCTATTTTAGATACCTTTAGATACAATAGATTTAAATCAGTGCATTACGCAAGAAGTTGGTCCATGTAGTGTAGAATTATGTGCTAGACCAAATACCCTGTTATTTGAGTGTACAAGACCATATAATAAAAATGATGGTATGTGTGATTCATTAATAACTCGAACAGATCCCCGAACTGGATTAACTACTATAAGGTACTATATAAAATATTTAAATTTTTTCTTAATAAGTTGAAATTTTGTGTTAATTATCATGTGCAGAGTTGGAAAGAAAGCTGTGACCCCCGAAATCTTTATTAAAATAAAATCATGTGTAACAAATTAAAATATGAGCAAAAATATTTTGCAGTTAACTCTTAAAAACCAAGACAACATTTTATAAAACAGTTTTTTAAACAGTATGTTTAGTAACAGTTTTGATGATAAAGGGTCCCTAATATTTTTATCTTCTTCTTTTTCCTTGCTTTAATCCCAACTACTTGGTTACTTGAGCAGTAACTATCGCTCCGAAGATGGACTCTGCAATGAGTCCGAAACGTCAACAATCAACTGCAAACATGGATAAATCCTCAAGCTTTTCAAATAATATGACAATCCATGAAAGTTTCAACACATTCATAACTTCTAATCTTACTAAAAAATTCCTGTCACTCTGCCCTCATTTTTTATCCTGGTACAAATACCATTATACATATCCTCTATTATATTAATGTAATAACCACTTAAAAATCTCTCTTTTGCTATTCTATCATACGTTTTCTCCAAATCTATAAATACCATATACAGCTCTTTCTTCTTTTCCCTATACTTATTTATTAGTTGTCTCACACAAAAATCTGTCTCTATTGCTGTTTTTACAGGCAAAAACATAACTGGTCCTTTGTTATTTATGTTTGTTCTATTATTCTCTCATCTATTACCTTTTCCCAAATTTTCATACTATGACTTATAAGCTTTATGCCTCTATAATTTCCACATTCCTGTATGACCACTTTACCTTTAAATATTCGCACCACAATAATATTCATTTGGAATTTTCCCTTCTAATAAGATTTCATTTAAATGATAATTTTTTTGTAGACACCTTTTATCAGCTGACACTAAACAAGAACGTCAAGAATGGTGTGATAAATTGAATTCAACCTTATCTGTAATGAGACGACGACATCAACAGAGACGCAAAAAAAACAAAAATCAAAACAATAAATAGACTTATTAAATATTAGTTATCTTATATAGACACAAGATTATATGATCTTTTAGATTTTATACATTCAATATTTTAATTTTAAACTGAAATAATATATTTATTTTTTCCTCTAAGTTAACTGTAAGTATTTTTTATGTTTATATCTATGATTTTTGAATAGTACTATTATGTTAAGCCAATCTTAACTATTGTTGATGAATTATTTTATAACTTTTTAATAGTATTATATTTAAATTTATATGTTTTCTTAAAACTTTATAAGTGTATTTTTTTATGGGTACAAATTGTGATCATTTAACCTAATTTAATATTAAGGTATAAATATTAATTATATCTAAAGTAATTTTAAACATTCTGGTTAAAGTTAAAGTTGTTTTCTCTTATTAATCTTATTGCTACTCATCTTACACATACTTCAAATAATTTTATGTCAACTTAACAAAATAGTTCTCAAAACGTTGATTTAATAATTGAAATCACATCTGACAAAAAATTTGTAATAAATATATTTACAAAATTGATTAAGTAATAATAAATTAGTCAAATGTATACAAATTATCTAAATAAAAGTTTTAAATATATAATGCTATATAGTATTAATAGATTTAATAACAATGGCATTTTATAATTTTGATAGTATTATAAAATAAAAATAAAAATAAATATTTTATTAAAAAGTAAGAATTGGATTATCTTGATCAGCTAAGATATCTAAAAAAAGATATAAATAATTCAAGAGTTAAATAATAAAATAAAAGTAATTAAATTCAATTTAATAAAACATGTAATAATTATGACCTTCAATTATACTCCACCAAGGCAAAGTAATGTATGTTAGGAACATGTTTAATGGAATAGACTGTGCCCTTCTGGTTTCTTTCCAAAAATGAAAAGTTTGTGCAAATCCTTTCATTGTCCACAGTGGATTATATACACCATCATCCAATTCTAAAAATAATTCAACTTTTATTATTATTTTTCTAACTTTTTATTATATTTCAATTGAAAAAAAAAAACTATAAATTCAATATTTAAATCCCATGAGAGAAATGATTTAAATAACAGATTTTAATAATTCACAAAAAGGTTATATGAATATTATGATGTTATATTATAATATAAAATTTTATACAAAATTTAGAGAAGCTAAAAAAGTTTAATTTTAATAATACCTTCTAAGAGAATTACATTTAAAGTATAAATGAGCCAAAAAGACAATTAAATTTATTATTCTTAATTTTAAGGAACTAAACCTCCTTAATTTCCTTCAATGCTATACAAAATGATTTCAAAAACTAAAGTATTTATGTTCCAAATGTTAGAATCAAAACACCAATAAAATAAATATAATTTGAAGTCCATTAAATCTTGATTACACTAATGGTGTACTGGAAATTGCTCAGTTATTTTGATATCAGTTAATAATAGTACATCCATTAGAAGCATAATTTTATATTTACAGTTTAAATTTAAGTAATTTTTTTTTGTGTTAAAAATTAAATGCAATTTTAAATAAAGGATTTTATTTTTTATTTTGAATTACCATCCTTAACATTTCCAGCTTCTATTTCAGGCAGTCCATTGGCCAAGTTATCCAATCCATCACTTTCTGATCTAGTTCTCTTTGACATATTATTATCATTAACTTTTAACTTTAAATTACCATTTGTAAATATGTTAATATTAGTGCATGGATCACTTAACCGTCTCTGTAGAAAATTTAAACAATTATTATTTATCCAGAGGCAATAAACTATAGACAATAAATTGAAACAGAATGCTCTAGCTACAATGCGTTAACAAGCGTCAGTGTCCATTGTATGTACATTATAGTTAACAAATATTTTCTAAAACTAAGAGAATCAAATTTTTGCACATTGAATATTTGAAATAAAGAGGTATTGGAAGCTGTAGCATCAATCAAAAAGAAGTTAGGAAAATATTAGGCGTTGTTAGCTTAAAGTAATTGAAGGATCTTTTTAATAAAATCCTATTGGAAGGGAAAATACAACACGGAGGAAAAGTATTGTGGTGTCAGTATTTAAAGACAAAGGAGACATACAAGAGTGTGGAAATTGTAGAAGCAAAAAGTTTATGAGTCATAGTATGAAAATTTGGGAAAAGGTAACAGATAAGAGAATAATAGGACAAACATAAATAACAATGAACTAGTTAGGTTCTTGCCTGTAAAATCAGCAATAGAGATAGATTTTTGTGTGAGACAACTAATAAATAAGTATAGGGAAAAGAAGAAAGTGCTGTATATGGTATTTATAGATTTGGAGAAAACGTATGATAGAATAGCAAAAGAGAGATTTTTAAGTGGTTATTAATAAGAAAGGAGTCTCAAAAAGATACATTAATATAATAGAGGATATGTATGATGGTATTTGTACCAGGACAAAAAATGAGGGCAGAGTAACAGACATTTTTTGGTAAGAGTAGGAGTGCATCAAGGTTCTATATGGCTTCACTTATTTGTTCGCTGATGATATGGTGTTAATAGGAGAAAATAGAAAGATAATTAATCAAAGGCCAGAGGTGTGGAGATCAGCTNCAGTTAGTTCAGTTCAGACTGTCTAGTCCGCGATACGCTACACGACCGCTACACCCCGCCGCTGTTGTCATCGTGTATTATGTTTACTTCGATTATTTTATTTTTCCTTACTGTATATACATATATTTTCTTTTAGTGTTTATACGTCTATTTTAGTGTTATAATTTTGTTTAATAAAAGTCTACCGCCATTTAAATAATTGTGTGTTGTAAGATATAACCCACAGGAGTAATATAGAGTACGAGTTTGACAAATGAGAACACGAGGTAGGTGAAATGGGAGAATAGTGACAATAAGCGAGTACGTATAGGAGAGGTAGAAAGTTTTAAGTATTTAGTATTAGTTGTGTAAAAGAACGGAAGTATAGTCAAGAATGTAAAACACAGGATTAAGTGCTAGTGGGTGAAATGGGAGAATAGTGACAATAAGATAATATCTTCTAAAGTATGTAATACTTCATGTAACAAATAATCACAAAATAGTACACTTGATCATAAAAAATGTTTTTATTATCATATTGTTTCATTCTTAACAAGAGAAAATTTAAAAAAATCTCATTGATTTAATTGATAATACTTAATCAGTATTGATGTAAATTCAGAACTACCAGATTAAAAATTCAAAATATTCAGTGGTTATAAGTATAATATTTAATGTTATGTTATATTTAATAACTAATGAAAAATATATATAAAAAAAAAAAAATTACCTGATGTCTGCAAAAATAAAACTCTTCTAAATCAGCATTTAGGTCTGAATCCCAATCTAATGCATTGTAACCTGGTTCAGATGTAGGTGTTTCTACGTCACAACCTGATCCTAACAACAAATACCATTACAAAAAATAATAATAAAAAATGGAACAACTAAAAACAGTAAAATAAATAATTATTAAAAACAAACCTAAAGGTTTTGCAACAGCCAATTCAGCATAACCTTTACCATAGGGTCCTTTGAGCCTGACAAATTCAATTCTTTTAGTTGATGACCCAGAAAATAAACCAAATATCATTTGTTGAGCTGTTTTATTTGTCATACTCATCTAAATGAAAAACTTCTAGTGTAAAAGTACCTAGAGATTTATGCACTTTCTACATAATATAATTAACCTAATAATTTTTTTTTCAAAAATGGAATACTTAGAGTGTAATAATTATTTCCCCTATTTAATATTCTAATTTAATAATAAAATCATGATTATTTTGATTTATATAAAATATTTAAACAAAAAAAATATTGTACATTTAATCAATCACTATATTGAAAAATCACATTAAATAATTAATTATTCCAAGTTAATATGTCAAATAAAAAAATAAATATGTCTCATATTAATTCTGAAATAAACAACTGCTAATTTAATCTATAAAGCAAAATATAAAAAAAAACGGTAACACAGTGAGGCCGCAGTACAGTGTGAGGGTAGCATAGTTGGGACTAGTATAGATGATACTAAGTATCATACAGTATCATTGCCACAGGCAATGATTAAATACTAAACCCAAAATTTTATTATAAGAATAGCATATTATTGATTATGATAACCATGATCACTATATCTCGAAATTTTTTTTTCATAGTAAGGTATATTACAAATATTTAATTTAAGATTAAATAAAAGTGTCAATATTTCCGGAAAATTTTCAAAAATTGAGTTGAAAAAGTTTAATTAATAATAAAATAATAAAATTTGAAATTGTAAATTTTAACACCAAAATTGCATGTTTTTTTATCTATGGGAACCATTTTCACATAGAAGATAAGTCGTCGGACTATTTTTTTTTTTTGAACTTATAGTTAGCTTTATTTTAGCATATGTTTAAAGGTCAAAGTATTTCCGGAACATTTTTAAAACTTAAGTTGAAAAAGTTAAATTTTTGTGCAGAAGTTGCTATTTTGAATCTCTCATGTTGGATAAAGGGTCAGATTTTCAAAAAATTTATATCAATTGAAAGAAAAATGTCTACGATTTCAATATATAAAAAACTTATTTTAATTCTTTCATTTTTCAATAAGTTATGGCAAATTTAAAAAAAAATTTTTTTTAAAAAAATGTCGAGATTTTCCGATTTTTCAAATCTTAATTTTTCATGGGGGATTTTCACTATTTAAGGGGAACAAGTGTAAAATTTTCAATTTTGAGAGTAATGTCTTCATCTAGACACGATTTATGATCTTTTGACGTATCATAGAAAGAAATTGGTGTGGTGAGAGCTAAGAAAAAGTAGTGACAGACACAAAAAAAAATTATATATATACACAGTGATATATATAGTGTTCAGTAAGCAAGGTAACGGATTTCTGTTTTTCCCATTATTTGTAACAATTTACCTGATTTCTTACTTACTGAATACTCTGTATATGTATACATAATGATTTTTTTAACGCTAGCTAATAACTTCCGAATTACTGGTCCAAAAGTGTTATCGACCAGTCATTTTCTATTTTATAAGCTATTTTAATATGTATGTTGCCATTTAAAAAAAAAATCCAGCACAATGGGATCGCGGCACAGTGGGGACGTGGCATAGTTGGGTCTAGTATAGATTTAATCTGACAGTGATTAAAATCACTATCATAAAAAACGCATCGACGCAAATCTGTAGATAATGTTTAATTCTAAGAAATTGGTGGTTAATTACAAAAGCAACATCAACTATTTTCTTCATTATATCCAGATTAGTAATTCTTAGATTCAAAAATGTAATATAAAATTATATACTGTATAATTGTTATAATTAATTCTTTTCAAATTATTATTGATTTTTATTTTTAATATGTTAAAAGTAATCATTTTTAACCTACTTTATTTCGTCCTTTAAAGTAAAAGATTATAATTAAAAAAAAAAAAAAAAATGAATTTATTACCTTAACTTTTAGATCAACTTGAAAGTTTGAAATTGACATTATTAAATAGAAAAAAATGAAATTGTTAACATTAATATGCAGGCAGGAAATTTTATAATTACTCTTTGCAGTAAATTTATCAGAAAAGTTCGATTTTTTTTTTACATTATTATCGTAATAGATTATTTAAATAAAAATCATAGTAATCATTTCTAATTAATTTTTGGTGTTTAAAAAGATTCTAAAATGGAAATATTCAGAACTTAATTAATTTAAATGATTTATTTTAACTAAAAGAACCAATAAAAAAAAGTTGTTAAAAAGATTTACTCAATTGAGCGTATTATAAAATTTGATTATAATTGTAAAAATCTATCGTTAAATTCAGGTGAAACTAAAAATCATTTTTTTTTTTGTAATTTATGATTTATATAGCATCATGTTACAAAAAAATTCGGAATACTATAGACTGGTAGTAGCTCACACAAATACTGTAGAGTAAAAAAATTAATAAATTACAAAGTAAAATTATTTACTTTTGTAGTTGAATACTTTTATCATATCAAATCTAATTCGACAATAAATACTTTAAAAATATTAGAAATGAATAATTTTAATTGTTTGTATGGAAAAAGCTGGTTAAGCTACTTTTTATGTGAATAAGGAATTTTTTTTCAATTTTTAAGGGTAATAACTTCAACTAAATACGAATTGTAATCATGAAGTAATTATAATGTTCATCTCTTATGTCTTATAGGGATGTCAACTTTATTTTTCAAATAGTAGCTTACAAAATTAATTAACTTTCTTATTAGGTAATAATCAAATTAAGAAAATTACTGGTCGATATCAACTTTTGGACCATTATTTTGGAAGTTATTAACATTTCTTTACTTATACGGTAAGAGGGATAAGGCCCAGAAAAATCTAATGATAAAAATAGCATCACCTATGACATTACTTTAAGTTATTAATAACTTCCAAAATACTGGTAAAAAAGTTGATATCGACCAGTAATATTCTTAATTATCTAATAAATAAGTTGAAACCATCTTATATCAATAGGTAATATAACATAACAAATACTTCATGATTGATAAATTGAGAAAATATATATATAAAAAAAAAAAAACATTATTTTTATTTCATCAAAATATCTTATTGTTCATTAAATTCTGATTATCCATGTTACATATTAATAAATATTGTATGAAACAATATCAGGAATTTTTCACTAAACGTGTGTATATAAATAAAGTTAATATAAAAAAAAAAAGGGCAATTTAAAATACTACAAAGAGGTCTAAATAATTATTACTTATAAATGATAAATATATTACTCTGCTATTATAGACTGTTTTAAGAGCTTCATATCTTATAGATCCTATAAAAATAACATTTCGCATTTTTCCACTTCTATCAGAGGCAACAAGTTCAACACATACCATTTCACCATCTCTGACCAAAATATCACAAAAAACCTAAAACATTGCAATACATTTTATAATTTTATATAAATGAACCTATTAAAATTACTTCAGCATGTTTTAACGAGTGAAGTGATTAAATGATATTTGACAATTGAACATTTTTAGGGTTTTGCCAATATGTAATTAAATATTAAATATAGGCAGATATATGTGATATTGCTTTTTTTTAATTCGATATTTACACTAATTTTATAAAAAGTTATAGGTAAAAATTGTATTAAAATACAATAATTAGGGTGATTTATTATCAATAGAAAAAAATGTTTAGCAAAAAATAAAAAATTATGAATTTTAAACAAAATATGCTATTTTTAAATTTTCGATGTTTTATGAAAAAATTCAGTAGTTTTTCTGACACGGTCACTTTATTATTTTATATAGTGATAAGAGCTACCGGTTTAGTGTGTCAACACAAGTAATCAGAATAACTAAGGTAAGCTTGGTATGTTTATTTATAAAACTGTTAATGCTTATTGATTTACATCCTATAATGTTCAGTTCTGTTATACTTTTTTCTTAATAAACCCTTAACTTTAGAGACTCATGAAGTGCTTAATATTAAATAAAATAAAATATTTTTTTTTTTATTAAACTAAATCTAATGAAGTAAAACAAAATAGGGCTACCATTTGAAAATATTAAGTTGATTTGTGATCTTTTGACGTATTATTGAAAAAAATTGGTTCGGTGAGAGCTGAGAAAAAGTGGTAATAGACACAAAAAATAAAAAATTAATAAAAAAAGAACATCATAGTAAAATAAATACCTTCTCAGTTTCACATCGAAGCTAATAACATAAACATAAAGTTCATTATAGACTACTACTTAAATCTATTAATATCCTTGGTAATCCTATTTTTTTTTAATTAAGTGTGAGAAATAGTTAATCAATATACAAATTATTAATTTTTAATAATTTATAAAATTTATTAATGTATTAATACTTTCATAGATTGTTGTACTATTTAAAATGATTACATAAATATTTATGACATGAATACATGAATATATCTTTACATATTTTACATTTACTATTGCTTTTTACAATTCTATAAAATTGTTGTATTTTAATAAAGTTTTATGCTATATTTTTCATTAACTTTTATTTTCAATAGAATTATTTGAAGTTATTTTTTTGTTATTAAATATTTACTAAATAAATATTTTTCTGTTAAAACTAGTTTTTAGTAAATGTAAAGTTAATAATTTTTACTAAATTATTAAAAGTTTCATTAATTATTATAGTATTACTTATCAATATAAGATGTTGTAAAATGTTTGAAAACATAAATGTACATAGTGGGATTTAAGAGTTAAAAATACATTTAATGATTGATACGTCGCTATTTAGGGGTTTAGCCTAAATGCCCGTCGACAGTATTCTAAGGGACCAACGGGGGATAGCTGGCTAGGCTATATCTACCTTAGGTACTGAAGTTTCCTATTTAATTTATATTCCCTTAGAGGAACTACCAAGGGTCGCACTACAATATATATATATAACACTTTAGGTTAACAACGATATAAATAAATATTTATTAAGCAATTGAAATATTAAATAGATAATACAACCTGCTGGACACCTAGAGATGATTAATCCAACAGGGAGCTGACGGCGACACACACACACACTATAATATACGGAGTAGCAAAGTTAAGTTAATTAGCAGACAAAGTAGTGATCGCGAAGATGGTAAAAGGTCAACTGTCGATAGGGATATCTTATTGTGGCACATTGGCCGTGAATTGCAAAAAGTGTTTATGTGTGCAGTCCGCCCTCCTGTTAGTATTGTTGTATGTCACTGTGTTAATTATATATATATATATATATATATGTCTATTAAACGGTACAACGATGTTATGGGAGACAGAGATATGGGCACATGATCGTATCAATGATGTATTCTTAAATTTATTACCTCATTAAAGTTGTCAACCATGAAACATACATAAGGATAAGTGATTTCTTCCAAATCTCCTTTAGTGTCCATTCTACGTTTACTTGGAGATGCGTAAACTTTCTAAAAAATCAATCATAATTCTATAATATTATATTCAAATAATTTGGAACTTAGAATACACAAATATACAAAATTTTACATGTTTAGCTATTTTCCAAAAAAAAAAATGTTATTTTTAGTAATTTTTTAGGATAACAAATTAAAAATTTCAATGAAGCCTAATGGAAATTTTTACTTTAAAAGTACAAAAAACAAAGCTTTCCAAAAAAAAAAAAAATAACTTTTTTGGCACATAACATATAATATCTTACTCTATACAAATTACAACAAATCTTAATCACCTATATTTGTGACATGTCATTTTTGATTATGGACTATAGAATTCAATTTTAGATTAATTAATATTTTTATAAATCATATGATTGCTTAAATAAACTTAACAATGGATGATTCAAAATCATTGAACATATTTTCTATATGTATATAATTTATTTATTTTTTAAAATGACACTCCCAATTTCTTGAATTTAGGGGTGTAATTTCAGATTATGTTAGACTAGCAGAAACTTTTGACCGGTCCTTCATTTTACAAAGCTAATTGCTTCACTTAAGATTTATCTCTCATAATTAAACCACTAAACTAATTTTATATAAAAAGAAAAACATTTTCAATGAATGACTATTAGATTTTTCTTTTTTCTTTACAGTTTTGATAAACATAATATGTATTTTTTAACATTGTTGTTTTAGAATAACTTAAATAATTGTACATATAAAAACTTTAAATTTAAAATGAAGTGATAATTGATAACAAAATATTGGACTACCTATGATTGCTTTATAACCCAGTGTTTTCAAAATTGTTCAATTTATCAAAATTTATTAAGAAAAAAATATTTGTCTTATCAAATGAAATTTTATTTTGACTACAGTTTAGATTTTTACTGATTTACAAATATTATTTAAACTATCCTACGTGACTCAGCCCAGTATGAGTATAGGTTGACTAGCCTTGATTTATACTGAAATTTTAGACTAGAGCAAATACACAAGTTGCCTTCCCCCAAATGATGCCACTGGAAGAAATTTTGCTTCAGAGATTATTCCATTATATAAAAAATAAGTAATAGATGTTTAAATTTTACTAAACAAGATTAAAGTAGTTTAAATATTAAGTAAACTTATTTTTTTTTAATTTAATTTTGTTATAATTTGTCCATACTTGAGAATGTCTATGTAAAACTTGCAGTTCTTTTGGACTTGTTCTTGTACAAATAGCAAGGGTTAAAGTATAATCAAATTCATGAATAATAAGATTTAAATACACAGTTTCTTCCCAAATAATATCTGGATCACCAACTGGAAGTCTCTTACTATCTTTTCGAAATACATCCATTTCAGTCTGTAAGTATATTTATTTATAAAATATCTAAAAACTGAGAAAAAACAATTTAAAAAACACAAATATAAGAATATTAATTAAATAAGTTCTCATGTTTTTTCTAAAATAGTTGCAACCAAATATACTATCACTCAGAAATTATATAAAAAGATAAGCTCAAATATTAGCAAGGTATACATTGATATTATATTTCTTAATAAAACTAACAAACAGTAAAAATTATTATTAAACTATACTCTAGGTTTTGTTTTATTCTATTATAAATTAATAAAACTAAATAAAAGCTAATTAACAAATAAAAAAACCCAGCACAGGGGGATCACGGCACAGTGATGACGTAGTATAGTTGGATCAAGTATAATGATATCTGACAGTGATTAAAATCACTATAAAAAAAAAAACGCTTCGTTGCAAATCTTTAAATAGTGTTTAATTTTAAAAAATTGGTGGATTATTTCAAAAGCTACATGATCTGCTATTTCCTTATTAATATCTTGATTAAGATAAAGTATGTTGAATGAAAAGGGGATATAAATATTATTTTTGATGAAAAAATTGTGTTGATCCATACACTTTTCAATAAGTTATAGCATTATAAAATTAAAAGTTAAAAATATAAAATCGAGAATTTTCACACAAAATAGCATTTGGTAGACATTTTCATTGTGAAGACAAAATAAAGTGCGAAATTTTTTTTTTTATAATAAAGTATATTACATAAGCTTTTTTTTAAGATATATATAAAAGTGTTAGACTATCCGAAACAATTTCAAAAGTTAAGTTGAAAAAGTTGTCATTTTAAATCCCCCTGTGGGCTGGTAAAGGGTCAGATTTATAAAAAAATAAACCAAATGATAGATAAAGACATCATGCATCATTTCAAATATTAGCGATTTTTAAATTTTTTGGAGGTTTCCCCATGTACGGGGAACAAAGGAAATTTTTAAAATTTTTGAGGGTAATGTCTTCATCTAGACACAATTTGTGATCTTTTGACATATCATTGAAAGAAATTGGTGTGGTGAGAGCTGAGAAAAAGTGGTAACAGACACAAAAAATAAAAAATTAATAAAAAATAAAATAAAAAAAAACATCATAGTAAAATAAATACCTTCTCAGCTTCACATCGAAGCTAATAAGCAATTGTATAAAAGTTAGTTCTCAGAAATTATAATCTTAAGAATAACGGTTAGGATTATGAAAATATTTTTTTATTAAAAGCTAACCTCAGCTACTAGGATCACAAAACAATAGTTTATCTTACTTCAAATGCTGGTAAATATTTTAAGCTGCTTTTTATTCTTTTTTTCCTGATAAAAAATAGCAAATCATCAGCATCAATCACATGTTCAGTTTGAAATAAAAAGTAACGAACAAATAAATCTGTCCAAAATGCTGATCCATGGTTTTGAACAAACTCACATCCTAAATCAAATTCTTAAATTATGATATATTTGTCTAACAAAAATAAATTGATAAATCATAAAAATACATGAATTTTTTTAATTGAACACTTGATAGATACTGTGTTTTATTTACAAAGGCTTTATTACAATAATTATAAATTATGTTTAATTGAAAATAAATTACTTAATATACTTTAGTTAAATTAGTTTCATTATTCTTACAGAAAATATGTATTACAACAAAAAAATAATGAATACTGAGTATGAGGTATAAGTGATACTTAAAATTGAACGAAGTGCAGTCATACGGATAATTAATAAATATACTTCATAGAAAGAATGGAAAAAAATTTTTTTTGGAAACAAAAACTTTGACACATGATTTAATTTAATGATAAATTTGTTATATGTGTCCCTTGCTTTCTATGAGCCTTATGTACAATAATCAAAAACTCAATCTGATGTTTTAACAATGCCAATGAAAAAATTGACTATACTTAGTACCAATTAAACTTACAAACTTACAAATCCAAATTATAGAAATAAAATTACTTAGGGAATAAGATTTATAATTTAATGTTATTATCTTAATATTTTAAAACTAATATCTTTCATGGAACAGAAATAATAATTTTCGTTTGTATTAAGTTGATATTTTCAATATTGATTTTACACGAAATTAAAAAAACAATGATTATAATATTAAGAAAGCTGTATGTTAGAAACAGCTTTATTGACATATTTTAATAAAATTACAACAGTTTTCCAGCCGAAACAGCCGAAGTTTTCAATTTAAGTACAAAATCAAGTATATTAATGTTTGGTCGTCGTTAAATATTATCATACCATCAATAACCAACTGTCGAATTTCTTTAGATCTTTGAAAGCTTATGTCAGCTAACAACTGTTGAAGTATTGTGATCTGATCATGAAAACCTAAATTTTGAGACATTAAATTAAAAATGTAATAAAAATTCAAGAGAGAAATAAAAAAGTTAGTTTGTTTGTAGTTTCTAAAACATAGGACTTATTTAAATTAAGATCCTTTTATCTACAAATTCTTATCGTCAATGAATTTTTTAAAAAACTTTTTATGATCTTAAAAAGTTATATATGATATCGCTAGATATTACAAAATATAAATGTATTAAAATAAAAATTATGAATTGTATTCATATATTTATTTATATAAAATTTTTAGTCTTCATTTTAGAGCTTATGAATAAAAGTTTTTTAATTAAATAAATTATTATGGTCTAATATTCACAGACCACTGTCTATATAACCAGTGTAGCCATTATTATAAAACATCATAATCGTTTAAAACTTTTAACAAGATCGTATTTTATACAAAAGAAAAAAACTCTCATATAATAATGATTCAGAATATGTATAAGATATAATCGATCTAAAAACCAAAGTAAACCAATCCAAATAAAACATATTAACTAAAATAAGTGTAGAAAATTTTTATATTTATAGTATAAAAACAGCAACTGTTACCTAACGCGTATATTATGACAGTTGAAAAATGTTTATTGAAATTAGTATTCAAATTTTCATTAAACCACATAAATTATTTTATAAATTAATATATATATTTTTAAATTATTTTATATAATTATATAAATAAACATTTTATAAATTACATGTCTTTTGTTCTATCAAATATACATAGTGATCGATTTATCATAAACCACTCCATTACTCGCAAAATAAATACAAAAATATAGAATTTATTCTCATTTTTATACCAAGACCGGAATAAATTTTTAAAAAAACATTTTATGATCTTAAAAGTTATATCTGATATCGCTAGATAATACAAAATATAAATGTATTAAAATAAAAATTAAAAATTATATTTATATTTATATATATAACATTTTTAGTCTTAATTTTAGAACTTATGAATAGAAATTTTTAATTAAATAAAATTGTTAATAACATTCGAAGTACTGATCCAAAAGTTGTTATTGAATAGTAATTTTCTTAATGAAATTTTCTATTTTATAAGCTAGTATGTTGCAATTTGAAAATATAAAGTTGAGCACCTCTTTAGGTTATAACGAAAAATTCTTAAAGTCATTATTAGCTGATATATCAAAAAATATATGTAACTAAAAGAAATCAAAATTTTAGCTTCGATGCGAAGCGGAGAAGGTATTAATTTTACTATGATGTGTTTTTTTTTTTTTTTATGTCTGTTGCCACTTTTTCTCAGCTCTCACTGGACCGATTTCTTTCAACAATACGTCAAAAGATCACAAATCGTATCTAGTTGGACACATTACCCTTAAAAATTGAAAAAAATTCCCTCGTTCTCCGAAAATGGGGGAAATATCCAAAAAGATTACAAATTTATAATTCAGTTATTTTGTCATTTTTTCACTTTTTTTTTCTTAAAACTTCCATACCTTTTTCAAAAATCAACATATCAACATAATTTTTTTTTATACTAAAACCTTAGATATTTCCCTTTCGTTTGATATCATTTTGTTGAAAATCTAACACTTAACCTGCTCATGGGGGGGGGATTTAAAATAGCAACTTTTTTGCAAAAACTAACTTTTTCAACTTAATTTTTGAAAATGTTCCGGAAATACTGCGTCCTTTAAACATATATTAAATTAAAGCTTATTTTATGTACTATAAAATGGAAAAAAAAAATTTTATCTTCTGCATGTAAACGGCTGCCGTAGTTAAAAAAACGCTATTTTTGTGTTAAAATTTTCGATTTTCGATTTTAAATTTTCAACTTAAAAGTGCTATAACTTTTCGAAAAATGTAATTATCAGCACAAATTTTTTTTTTCTAAATACATTATAAGTACATCTTTCATTTGACATACTTTTTATTAAAATTGGACAATTTCCCCTTATATAGGGGGCGTTCAAAACTTAAAATATTGTAAAAAACATAGATCTTTTTCAACTGAACTTTTGAAAATGTTCCGGAAATACTGCGTCCTTTAAACATATATCAAATCAAAGGTTATGTTATATACTATCAAATGAAAAAAAAAAATTTGTCCCGACATCTTATCTTCTATGTGCAAATGGCTGTCGAAAATTCTAAAAAAAATGTAATGTTTGCGATAAAAATTACATTTTATCGGGATGTTTTTTGTACTTAAAACTGCCATAACTTTTTCAAAAATGAACAAATAAAAATAATATTTTTTTGTATTGAAACCTTAGATATTTCCCTTTCATTTGATATAATTTTTTTTGAAAATCTAACACTTATTCTGCTCACTGGGAGGATTTAAAATAGTAACTTTTTTACAAAAAATAACTTTTTCAACTTAATTTTTGAAAATGTTCCGGAAATACTGCGTCCTTTAAACATATATCAAATTAAAGCTTATTTTATGTACTACAAAATGAAAAAAAAAAATTTGTCCCGACACTTTTTTTTCTACATTTAAACGGCTGCCGTAGTTAAAAAAACACTATTTTTGTGTTAAAATTTTCGATTTTCGATTTTAAATTTTCAACTTAAAAATGCTATAACTTTTTGAAAAATGTATATATCAGCACAAATTTTTTTTTTCTAAATACATTATAAGAACATCTTTTATTTGACATACTTTTTATTAAAATTGGACAATTTCCCCTTATATAGGGGGCGTTCAAAATTTGAAATATTGTAAAAAACATGNTCCAAAACTTAAAATATTGTAAAAAACATAGATCTTTTTCAACTGAACTTTTGAAAATGTTCCGGAAATACTGTGTCCTTTAAACATATATCAAATCAAAGGTTATGTTATATACAATCAAATTAAAAAAAAAAATTTGTCTCGACATCTTATCTTCTATGTGCAAATGGCTGTCGAAAATATAAAAAAAAATGTAATGTTTGCGATAAAAATTACATTTTATCGGGATGTTTTTTGTACTTAAAACTGCCATAACTTTTTCAAAAATGAACAAATAAAAATAATATTTTTTTGTATTGAAACCTTAGATATTTCCCTTTCATTTGATATAATTTTTTTTGAAAATCTAACACTTATTCTGCTCACTGGGAGGATTTAAAATAGTAACTTTTTTACAAAAAATAACTTTTTCAACTTAATTTTTGAAAATGTTCCGGAAATACTGCGTCCTTTAAACATATATCAAATTAAAGCTTATTTTATGTACTATAAAATGGAAAAAAAAAATTTGTCCCGAAGACCTATCTTCTATGCGCAAATGGCTACCATATTCAAAAATATGCTATTTTAACAAATTTTTTTTTTTTTAATTAAACACTATCTACATATTTGCATCGAAGCGTTTTTTATGATAGTGATTTTAATCACTGTCAGATATCATCTATACTGGACCCAACTATGCCACGACCCCACTGTGGCACCACCCCACTGTGCTGGGTTTTATATTATTACATATAATATTAACATATAATATGATGTTATCATTTGTACATGTATGTCACATATCATGATTATACAAAATCATCAAAACAGGGTTCTCTTATTTAAGATACAAAATAACCCTTTAATTATACGATAAAATCTCCCTCTTGTAGAATCATTAAGTAACGCCTACACGCAAGGAACCCATTTTAATTAACCAATTAAAATACAAAGCCTCAGCTTCCAGGATAACGGTAGAGATTACTGGGCTACCCCCTTCAGNGATCACGGTAGAGATCGCTGGGCTACCCCCTTCACACTATAAAAAGCCATTTTTCCCCATCTAAACCAGTTCTTTTGACGATTTTAAAATACACAAAATCTACGACACTCTACTCAAGATTTCACTCTCCGGGACTTAGTCAATTTTTTAATTAATTTGGACTTAGAATATTTTTCTTTAAAGCTAAATGATANACTTAGAATATTTTTCTTTAAAACTAAATGACACTTAGAAATTTTAAAGTGAATTTTGTTTTGGTGAATCTTTTAATTTAATTTAATTTGTTCAATCATTAATAATATTTTATTTTTCTTGTTGTGGAAATAAATATCAAATAATATTTTAAATATTACATCTTTTTTAAAATTATTTTATTTTAATAATAAATCCAACCTAACTTTAGATTTTTATTTGATAATAAAAATTTATTGTGAGCTTTTTTTATTGGGTAGCTAGTCTCGTTGCTAATGTCTTTGTTTTAACAAACATCGCGCCGGCAGACAGAGTAAAGGTTGCAACTAAATATTGTTCTAGAATTAGGTATATTAGGTTAGAATATATTTGTAAGCCTATGCGTATTGGGTAGCTAGTCTCGTTGCTAATGTCTTTGTTTTAATAAACATCGCGCCGGCAGACAACGCAGAGAAACTTACGAATATATTTGCAGTGTTTAATTTTTGTCTCGGTGATTATTGTGCCGCATCCTTTCAAGGTGCTTTATTTTAGGACCGGGACATATTGGGCCACCACAATTCCGCCTTGCTAAATTTTTTACATAGATATAGATATTTCTGAATCTTGTTTTGGCCAGGCCAGAGGAAAATTTAAGAAATATTGGTGTCGATCTCTCAATAAAATATACTCTCTAAAAAAATACTTATTCAACAAACGTAAAAAAAATCAATAAGTAAAAAAAATTAAAATTGTATTTATAATAAAATACAGAGTGTTTGGAATCATTCATAAATAAGACTGTTGTAGACTTTGTGTAATTAAATCATATTATTTAAAGTCTTGAATTGTTTTTTGTAAGTAATTATATAGACTATACAGAGTGGCCCACCACTCACTGACAACTTAAATAACTTTTGATCCAGTTAATATTTTTAGTTGATTTTTTTTTAAATAATAGTTATACGTTAGGTCTATAGCTATATCTCAATAATTAATTTTTTTACATTTTATTAAAAATATTAATTATTTTTAAATTTTAAATAAAATGTAAAAAAAAAATCTAAGATAGCTATTTTGTAGAGTAGAATTTAAGAAAAATTTTAGTAAAAAAATATCTTATTAATATT
>NW_026099573.1:26710851-26711962 GCF_025091365.1 Daktulosphaira vitifoliae
TATATATATATATATGTATAATAAAGTTACTGTTTGGAATTGAAATTATACGATTGTCAAGTAAAACCCCCCGATCCGTCATTTATGTTAAGATAATTAACTTAACGTTAAAAGTATAAAGTAGTGAAACAATTCACTCTGGGAATTGTAAAGTTTCATTTCAATATATTTTTACAACTTTTTTTTCTCTTAACTTAGAATAATAAAAGTAAAACTCAAGTAAAGGAAATTTTACAAGAAATTCAAAAATAATAACTTCAATGTTGTTTTCTCAATAAATAGCACACAAAAACACTACATACAGTAAAATACATGTAAAAGTCTTAAAATACGTTATAACTGATTTTGTTGATTTTCAATTATTTATTTTCATTTTATTTTTTGGAAAACGCATATTCGTTTAAAAAAAGATTCTAGAAGTTTAATTTTTTATGCCAAGTACGATAATTATATTAGATTTATTATTTTATGGACAGTTAATTAATGATTAATTACAAATTTAACAAAATTGATTGTATTATTACATTTTGTCGTATCAATATATCAATTTTGGTTTACTGAATTACTTTAAGATAGTACCAATTATATTATTATTAAAGATAAGTATATTTGAGTTATTTTCGACAACTGACATAATTTGTGTCGTATAAATGCAGCAGATAATTTGTGAACACGTTAAATATAATATACCTGTTTATTATTATATATTAAATGATACGTTTTAATCACAAATGTACAATACTTTTAGAGTCTTTTAAAGTATTACGAACTAATATTTATCTTATTGGTAATTATTCCCACGAAATAACTGATAGTAAGTTATCATCAAATTTACAACTATTTAATCTGAACATTGATTTTTTGAAAATTGATTCATCATTTTGGAGTGCGAACAACAGTTACATAAATGCTTTAGATACTATAAGTAAATTACGAGTTATTAATGATACAGCCTAGCGTGGCATTAAATTAATCTAAGATTACATTAAATATAAACTACAAATGAAGAACAGAAACAATACGTTTTACAAATAGTAAGTAATTATCGGAAAAAATTTCCTAATTGTAAAAAAAGTACATTATCAAAAAATATATTATAATAATATAATTT
>NW_026099573.1:26712577-26748974 GCF_025091365.1 Daktulosphaira vitifoliae
TTTTATTTAAAATTTAAAAATAATTAATATTTTTAATAAAATGTAAAAAAATTAATTATTGAGATATAGCTATAGACCTAACGTATAACTATTATTTAAAAAAAAATCAACTAAAAATATTAACTGGATCAAAAGTTATTTAAGTTGTCAGTGAGTGGTGGGCCACTCTGTATGACGTATAGTGTAAATCGTATGCCGTAGAACGTTTAACGCGGAAATCAAGACTGGATTACTTGAAATATTATTGTATTACATAGGACGTAAGGTAAGTACAATTTAACCTATGCTTTCGAACCTCCAGCAATCTATTGCGTGATAAACCATTAATAATTAATGAGAGAAATAATCAATAAAAAAATTAATTTAAATAAAAAAGAAAACAATTAATTCTACAAAAAAAACTTATAATAAATAATAATTATAATAATTTACTAAGTACTACCAATTTCTTTTTATATTTAACTTATGCTTTCTCAGTTTCTTTCCTATATTTCTATTTTTGGTTTATTACAATTTTTTAAAATTAAACAATATATAAAGATTTGCATCGAAGCATTTTGTTTTTATAGTGATTTTAATCACTGTCATATATCACTTGATCCAACTATGTTACGTCACCACTGTTCCGCGACCCCCCTGTGATAGGATTTTTGTATTAAGTTTTCTTTAATGTAAAAATTAACAAACATAAATATGATAATTAGAATTTAACTTTTACAAATACATGTTAAAATTTTAAGTCTTTTCAATCAGTCTTCTGATACAAAAATAATTCTTTATCATCATTAGATATATATATATTTAAAAAATTATTATTTAAATTTAATTAAAATTTTATTATTGACGAAGATCGTATAATGACGTACGGATTCTAATTTATGTAGTACATCGTACATTATCTCTAATTATCATACCAAGTTTACAATTCATATTTTGCACATCGCCACATTGTTTTTTGTTACATAATATACAGTGACATAAACTAAACTGTTCAAGTGTATATTCATTACAGTTGATCACCAAAAAAATTAATCGGTAATAGAAATAAAATTGACAACCTAAATAATCTTTCTCATTACTATCTTAAAAATTATAACTAATGTAAAAGTTGGACATTAATTGTAAAAACAGTTTTGACATCAGTTCACATTTTAATGCATATTTTATTGTTTTTTTTTTAACTATAATAGAATGATACAACTTAAGGAATATAAATTTATATTTCTGATATTGACTACTAATTACTATTCATTCTGTAATATAACATAATATGTATTTGGTCGTAAGCTTGTTAAATATAAATAATAAATTTATTAATCTACAGATTTTTTTTATAAGATAATGTACAGTTTCTAATAGATATTGCTAAAATCCTTTAAAATTCCTCAGAATTCAATTAATTAATGACTTGAAATAAATCATAAAATAGCGTTAAATAAACAAATAAACATATTATAGTAAAATTAACTCCTTAACTTCGTATTAAAACTATAATTTTTTAGGACAGCATCATCTATTATTTACATAGCATTTTTGGTTAGTAGAGACCTAATTGCAGCACTTAACCACAACTACTTATGACAATAATTGATGTTCTAATTACTCTATTTTATTGTACATTTTATTTAGATTACAACTTTTTTTTAAAAAAGGTCCATAAGGGCCAAAGCGATCTCCACAAAGGGGAAATTTTCTGAACTATTGATACTTCGTCGGAAGGTTAATCTTTCGCTAAAGAGAGTGATGGCGATTCAAATTACTGAACTGATCTTTCGCTCGGTAAATGATTATAATCATAAGGAAGTTTTGAACCAAAGGAAGAACACGTTAAGCACTGCTGCGTTACCGATTCGGTCACATTTTCCTTCAGTTTTCAATTTATACATTAAATAAACACTAAATATTTTAATTTATCACACGTGAACGAATTTTCTAAGAATTAAAACTAAAACAAATTATATATCATATGAGCCGTCCGCTGCAATAATGACCTAAGTGACAAATCATAGTTTTGAGAAAACAAGGTTTAAAGATTTAAAAGTGTATTATTTTAAGGAGAAGGACGAGAATTAGAAAACTAAGTTTTTCAAATGTAAGTAGCAGTATCATACAATGAAAATTCATGATCAAAGAACTAAAATTTTAATGTTTTAATTGTTAAATAACCGTTTAAATATTAAATCACTTAGGTCGTTTTTCAGGCGAACGACTAAAAGTTATTGATTTTTTCAAATAATCAGTCATAAAATTATATTAATTATAATTATTATTCACTTTTTATGAGGTATAAGGAACCAATGCTCTTTAACTAAGGCCCAAACTTCATCAGGTATTTTTTTAGGATTCGGCTGTTTGCCACGATTTTCTGTAGCTTGGGAAACGCCTTGTTTGCAAAACCTTAATACGGTCTTCATTCTGCCATCGCTGATTTGATATAAACTAATAAGGAACTCTTTACACAC
This sequence comes from Daktulosphaira vitifoliae, assembly GCF_025091365.1. NCBI lineage: Eukaryota > Metazoa > Arthropoda > Insecta > Hemiptera > Phylloxeridae > Daktulosphaira > Daktulosphaira vitifoliae. The sequence continues at coordinate 26,715,040 of NW_026099573.1, forward strand.
ACTTATATCTTTTCCATGTAATTTTAAACTGTACTTCCACGAACACTCTCGGTTTTTTGTTACGGGAGCCAGTTTATGACGTTTAACTCCTTCACGATGTGCACAACTCATTAAATAAGTATCCTGTTTTTCTTTATCTTGTGAAACATAAAAATTTCTAAAAAACTCTTTTTGGGAATCTCTATTAAAATTTGAAAAACATTGGGCCCGACAACAATGTTCTATCTTTCTAAACTGTTTGCGAGATACATCATTTCCAGCTATATTTTTATACGCTTTGCCGCTGTTACGTTTATATTTTCTTTTGTTACGGGCCCATTTTCCATTTTTTAACTTTCTTTTTAACCCCGGATTGTCACTAGCCATGGAAGTTGAAGTTGTTGATGTTGATACATCCATAGCTGTTATTCTTTAAGTGGATAATATTAAACAATAGTTATTTATAAAAGCCTCTGTATACTAACGCACTATGCTAATCAGCTGTTACACGGGAATGCAACTGTGAATTGGCGCAGCGCTTTCATTTACGCGCCTATATTCATTTGTTCACCACGGCCTCAATAATTGATATTTTTTTATGAAATTTGGTAGGGGTACTTATGAATAGTTTATCTACCCGTTTCCAGTGTCGCCCGAAAAACGACCTAAGTGACCTTAGGTTATTATTGCAGCGAACGGCTCATATAATAAAAATTGATCACTAACTAAATGACACAAAACAGAACAGTATTAAATAAATAAGAATATTAATTTAACTAAATTATGTATGGGTCAAAATGTTTTTCAGTTTCAAAATAAATTTTATGAGCAAACTGAGGGAACAGCAATAGAAAATCTGCTCTCACCATTTTTAGCAAAACTTTTCAAAAGTATGTTCGAAACCAATTCAAAACACACCTACGGTAATTTTTCAAAAATTTGAGTTAGGTATGTAGATGATATTTTTGCAGGATTAAGCAAAGATTTTAATACAGAGGTTTTCTTACAACATTTAAATTCTTTTTACTCATTGATTAAATTCACATACAAACAGGAAGTAAAGGGAAAATTGTCTTTTTGATTAATTGTTTAAAAAAGTACAAGGGAAACTAAATTTTGAAATTTAATCCGAACAATTTGAATCATAGCTAGGAACACAAAATGATAGCCTTTAATAGTATGATTTATAGATTCGTTAATATCCCGATGAATAAAATAGATTTTGATAAAGAACTGGGGATTATATAAGAAATAGCTAGATTTAACGAGTTTAACGAAAACGTAATTTCAAAATTAGTCCGAACACAAAAGTGGTATAATTAAAAGGAGAACAACTAGTACATTCACTAGCGTGGAGGAATTAAAACTAATTAGATCATTATATCTCGGTCATCTCAAATGGACTAACTAGAATTTTTAAGAATTTTGGTATTACTTTAATAACGTATAAAAGTAATAGTTTAAATCTCTAATATATCTCATATTAGGTAGCCCTAAAGATAAATTTTGACAAATTTTTCGTGACAATGTCGCGTGTGCAATTAGAACAGACCAGATTGTAAGGGATTGCTCTGCCTTTTATAATATTTTGTATCTCCAAAAATCATCATTGTCTCGTTCTTATAATGTTAATTTTTTATGATAAGTACGCATAAAATATATAAATTATTACAGATGAATAGTATAAAAATAATTTTGACATTTTATATAATGTTAAACTGAAACGTGTGTAATATAATATGATTAAATAATATGTGTTTGTTAAATATTTTTATAAGTTATTTATTTAAATTTTTTGTTATTCTATGAATATAATGTATAAATAGAAGTGTTATCTTAAATGAAAAGATTAAATAAAAACACTGTAGACACAAATAAGGTTGTCTACTATTATCCCATGTTATGATAGTGATGAATATATTAAGATAGTACCATTTTTGGATTGTTGTAAGTATAGGCATAGGATGGTTAATTTTAAGATGGAGCTAAATTTGATCTACCCAAAAATAATTTCTATATAACAATATATATAATTTTACTAAATTTCTAGAAGGGGTTAGCCCCTAGAAATTTAGGAATCTAATTATAAATTGAGAACCTAAGCCCTCCTAGCCATCTCACTTCGCCACAGATGATGTTTTATACTGATAACTTTCTACATAATACAATTTTACAAATATTGGCACTAAAATTTAACATTTTTCAGCCATCTACATAGATATTATTGGTTTAATATGAAAAAAATAAATCAGTTTTTTTCAGATTATATTTCAAGTTAGAAAAAAACCGTTTTTTACATCTCCAAAGATAATGGTTATCAATACCAAAGTGATAAATAGACCCATCTAATCAACAATAGTATCTTGTAGTCACGTTTTATAATTGATAATAATAACAAATAACGTCTTCAACCCCTTATACCAATTCAAAATAAAATTATTGTATGTTCAACAAATACGCTCAATAATGTTATTTGCTGTCATCTCGTTAAGAAATTGAATTTTTTTATAAAATTAAAAAGTATGATTTTATTTAAAATGGTGTAAGTTTTACTCGTGACTTTATTCGAATTTTCATGTAAACGTGTAATAATTTTGTGAAGTATCCTTTAAAACGAAAATTGTAAATCGATGATCTATTTGTTTGTGATGATTTATTTGTTTATTTGTGAATTTAAAATATTAGTATTCTTGATAATTTTTATGTACAAAATTATGGATATGTGTTAGAGCTCTTATTATAGTAAAACCATTTTCATTATTTTTTTATTAATATTCTTTTTACTTAATTTTTTAATTTATTATACATTATATAAAACTTAAATTTATACATACAAGTTCCAGCTATACAATTAAATAATGAAAATTTTCAATTTAAAGTTTATTCTGAGCTTTTGAGGTTGTAAACAACAAATTGTACAAGAACAGTGAATTGTTAATTACTGATATTATTTTAATAATTATCTAGAGTTGTTCTTTCCAGGATAAATTTATTTGCATACTTATCCATTTTAAGTGATGGTTAATAATTTCCCATTCATTTTTAAATGTATTTCTAAAAATTGTCAGAATGTTTGGAATGACGTCTGCGATTAGTAATGCCTTACCAAATGAAATTGACATTCAATTAACAAAAACTCTAGAAGAAGCATTAGATAATGAAAAAGTTATTACTACTGAAGAAGATCTGAAACAAAGGTTTAATTATTGTAACCTAAGACTAAATTAAATTAAATGAACTATTTTAACATATAGATTATGTGTAGGTTAGAAGTATTAGCATTCCTTAATACTCTTGTGAAAGAATGGATAAAAGAAATAAGTATAGTTCATAACTTACCTGAAAATATTTTAGAAAATGTTGGAGGACTAGTTTGCACATTTGGTTCTTTCCGCATGGGTGTATATCACAAAGGTGCTGATATAGATACTGTTGTAATTGTACCACGACACATACATAGAAGTGATTTTTTCACTTCATTTTACTTGAAATTAAAAATGCAAACATTTGTTTCTAATGTCAGGGTAAGTAGATAGATGTATAAAGGGTGTCTCACCATGTTTCGACATCTTAAATAACTTTTAATTCAGAAAATAATTTGCATTACTTTTTTTTTATGGAACAAATCTACTTTACGGGACACCCTTTTTTTTCAACATTTTTTTTTTCAAACGTTAATTTTTTTTATGCTTTTTTCAAAAGTACTTAAAAAATTGGCGGAAACTTTTGGTTTAAAAGTTTCCCACCCGTTGATAACCTTCTGCTTGAAACTTACCATCTTTTTAACGATTTATCAATGTTTCATTAATATTATGTTTATAAAAATGCTTCTCAAGTTGGTATGAAATTTAAAATTAGAAAAATGAAATAACTTTAAAGAAAAATTATCGATATTTATAACCTATAATATTAAACTACAATCGCAACTTTAAAACACTATAACTTTTGAACCACACGATTCCGCTCAAAATGTTTACATATTCTTAATCTCCATAAAAAAACGAACTTTTTGAAAAATAAAGGGTGTCCCGTAAAGTAGATTTATACCTTTTTTATTAATAATTTCCACAGTTTTCTACTACAATAAAAACATATATTTTTATTATTTTTTCTAATTTTAATAAAAATAAATAATTATTTTGAAATTTAAAAATTGCCATTTTTCATCCAATTTTTTACAAACAATTTTTTTGAATTAAAATTTTAAGATAAATACACCTTAAAATATTATAATTTTTTAAAGGCTGTTGAAGAAGCATTTGTACCAGTTATTAAAATGTTAGTCAAAGGAATTGAAATAGATATGTTATTTGCTCGCTTAGCCTTCAGAGAAGTACCTGAGAACATTGTAAGTAATTTTTTTATATAATATATCGTATTAATCATTTAGAGTGTATATTATTTCTATAAACACTATATAAAAGCTTCACAAATTGTAGTTTTTTATTAATAGTTATACGTTTTTAAGATATTTCCAATAATGTTTCTCAGTACAATTACAATTTAATTATATATAGTAATAAAATTGATTATTATATAATTTTTCCTTTTGTTATAGAAAATTTATTAATAGTTGTAGAGAAACACTTCAGCAAAAAAAAGCAATTATAATTTTATTTTCATATTTGTATTATTTAAATTGAAATATATTATAAACAAGTATACTGATGAGGAGGTAGTCTTTATATGTGTTAAATTTAGTAGTAATTAAAATTATTATAATCCCTTTAACATGAAACTGTTGAAGATATAAATTAAAAGTTGTCTTAACTTATTTATATAACTATTTATTTTTGATAAGAAACACACAGTTGATTTGTGCTTGTTTTTGTTTATGCATTATCAAATGGTTAGAATATACTTTCTTCAATATTTGTAATCTTTGTATAAACTTTATTGCTTTAATTAAACATATTTAATTTTCAACTTTTAACATGCTTAAGATTATATATTTACTTATAAAAAAATAAGAGATGGAAAGGTTTTATGTGATGTAGTTAATACACTATTTGCTAATGAAATCTTGAGAAAAAACTGTCTAATACTGTTTTATTGCTATTGTAAACCAATTTTTTAGCTGTAAAAAATAATAAATTTAAATAATATTAAGCTACAATATACATGAGTAATAACTATGTATAAATAGTTTTTACTAAATATTACTTTTTATCATTTTTCATTTAGTTTTATTTATTTTTTTATATTTTAACAACAGTATTAGTTTTTGATCAGTGACCTACTAATAGATTAGTTATAACTAGTAATTACTTAAATACAAATAATTAATTTAAATTTAGCTAAAATGTGTAATCATTAAAGAAAAATGTATAAAACATTTTATTTTTATTTATCTTATAATTGAGCATATACTGTCTACCAAGATAAGCTTTTTATTTATAATTTGACAAAAACTGAAAACAAAGTGGCAAACAAACATTGCAAAATGCATCTAAAGAATACTACTGCATTTTAAATGTCATATTTAAATCAAAAATTATACTTAAATAATCTCAATTTCTATTTATTATTACTGTATTTTCATTAATAAAAGTTAAAACTAAACTATTTTTTTAACATTAGTTTTTACCCTTAACCTTAAGAACATTATGAATATAATTTCAGGATTTACAACGAGATGAATTATTAAGAAATTTAGATCCCAAATGTGTTCGCAGTTTAAATGGATGCCGAGTAACTGATTCTATTTTACGTTTAGTTCCTAATAAAGAAGCTTTTAAGAAAACTCTAATTGCTATTAAGCTATGGGCAAAACGTTAGTATAAAATTTTTTTAAATTATTTTATTTTGATTCTAATCACATAACCTATTATTTAGCTATATTTTAATAAAGTAATAATGGTTTATTAACTTATAATGATTGCCAATGTATATCATCATCAGGCTCGTATTTAAGTGATGATTTTGTTGTGGCAATTGTTATTTTGGGTAGCACTATTAAGAATGGTCATATTAAGAGTATTAAGAGTATTCACAAAATACCAATACCTAATTGATTAACTTTCCACATTGGAAGTTTGAGTATATATGGGCTTTATCTTTTCTAATAATAGTATAAATAAAATTATTAACTACTTATTATTTAACTAATAAATATTTGTTTTAGTATTAAAGAGAAAATTTTTGTTTCAACTTTATGCATACTAACATGGCTTTTGGGGATCATGTGCTAAGTAAATATCTTGATTTCAAAGCTATCTTAAGTTTTAGCTTCAGATAATTTTGATATAATTATGTTATAAATTTATTGCCACTAACTTATTGTTTATAAATTTTTAGCTAACTATATTTATCAATAGTGTTACTGTTGGTAAATTAAAAATATCAACAAAATATTAAAAAAAATTAACTTTTTGCTTAAGTATTCTTTTTGAAAAACGTTTTATTTAAGTAATTTTATAAAAAAAAATCAAGTTAATGACACTCGAAACAAAAATAAAAAGTTGAAGCATTTTGTAGAATAATGTTCATTGAAATCACTGTCCTATAAATATTTTAATGTGTATTTGAAAAATATTAAAAAAAAAAAATCATCATATCTACTTTATATGTTCTTTGAATTTAATGTTTGATTACTAATAAAGGATAATTCACAAGAAAGTTTTTCTTTTTTTAATAATAAATTACTTTAAACAAGCTTTAATTTGAAATAATTTAGAATGATGTAAGCATTCCTTTACTCTATTACAAAATCGACTAATTTTATCAAAAATATATGATTTCTTTTTTAATCTTAATGTAAATTGTAATAGCTTAAGATGAGGGAAATTTTTCAAAATTATGGTGTTAATAACTAAATACATTTTGTGATCTTTTGACAGTAATTAATATAGTATCATAAAAAAGGTAAAAATTATTTTGGTTTATGTGGTGTTTATTATATTAGTTACATATATTTTTTTATTAGGTATTTAAGCTTTTGTATTCTTGATTTCTCTTGTAGTCAGTTTATGTATAATGTATAAGCATGTATAATTTGAAATTATAATGAATGAAGCAATCATTTTCTGTATAGATAACTTAAAATAGTAAAACTAATATTTGACATTTATATAAAATAAAAAAAAAAATGCAATTAAGTACAAACATGTGGTATTCTGAACAATTAATAATTTTATAAAATAATAAAATTATTGGGACATAGGATAGTTTGTTTAGCTTTGTAGATATTTGTAATTATATAATAAGTTTGATAAAATAAAATTTTGTTTTTAATTTATTACAGGCCATAGAATATACTCTAACTCTCTTGGATATTTAGGTGGGGTTTCATGGGCTATGTTAGTAGCAAGAATTTGTCAGTTGTACCCAAATGCTGTTGCTGCCACTTTAGTTCATAAATTTTTTTTGATATTTTCACGATGGAAATGGCCTCAACCTGTGTTATTACAATCAAATTATTCTATTAATTTGGGTTACCCAGTTTGGGATCCTAGGGTAAGTAATATTCTTAAGACTTTAGTAAAAATTTATCAACTTTAATTTTGATTAGATAAATATCGCAGACAGAGAACATGTGATGCCTATAATTACACCAGTATATCCTAATCAAAATTCAACATTTAATGTTACTCATTCAACACTTTCTATTATCAAAGAAGAATTTAAGTTTGGATTGGATATAATGGGAGAAATATTAACTGGTGAATCTACATGGTCAAAACTTTTTCAACCTTCTAAATTTTTTACTAAATATAAGTTAGTATTAACAGTATAATTAAATAACTCAAACTCGATTAAACATTTTTTTCATTATGTTTTTATAGATATTTTCTAAGTATTGTTGTGTATGCTAAAACTGAAGAAGAACTTGTTGAATGGCGTGGATTTGTTGAATCTAAACTACGTCACTTATCAATATCGCTGGAATTATCAAAAGTTGTTACTCGTTCACATATAAATCCGGATACTTTCACGCCTCCTTCTTTTTCTCATAAAACACCAGCCTCTATGTGGTTTGTAGGATTAGATGTTTCTAAGGTAAAAACACACCAAGAAGATGATTCTACTGATGGATCAGTAGTTCAATTAGATTTAACAAGTCATATTCGAGCATTTTGTATGCAAGGTAACATAATGAAAAAATATTGTATATTTCACTTTAAAATTGTCACCCCTACAAGTTTTGTAGGTAAACGCCTTCTTAATTTTTAAGCATATATATCTTTTTCTTCAAAATTTGTGTTTTATAAAGAGAAAATTTAATTATTTAACTCTTTTTTGTTTTTGTAATTCTAATGTTTGAATGGCAAAATACATCTATATATTCAAAAGATTGATGACTGTTATAAAAAGAGAAAAGATTAAAGAAGGAAGCAGTGTTATTATTGAAAGCAAGACTGTAAAAGAGGAGGTAAGGATATACACTATCCTTACCTTACCACTATCCTATAAAATATTATCTTTTGTATAAGGAAAAATGTTATATGGTATTTTAGGATAGATGGAAAGTATAACAGGGTGAAAATATTTGGTCAAATATATCATAAAAATTAAAGATATGGTTCATTTTAATGTAACTAAGTTGTGGAACTAAAGTAACAAAATAAAAACACAAATTGGTACTAGCAGTGCTATTTTAGATATTTATTGATGAATTATTTTACTAGGGTAAAGGCTTATTAAATATAAACTTAAAACCAAGATTTTGGTCTCTTGAGGACCTAAAAGTTGAATTTTTATTTTAGTTGATGAGCTAAAATAAACATGTATCATGATGATACATCTCATATTTACATATGAGATTTTTCAATAAAAAAAATATGTTTTTTATTAAGTTATAGCCTTTTTTAGACATCTATTAAATTGACAACTAATAAGTTGTTGATTTATTTTTTTTGGTTTAGAATTTTAACTAACAACAAGTACTAAATAATACTAATTATAATTAGTATAGATGGTGGCATAATAAATAATTGAGTGTCTAGAACTAAAGGAGCATATCAAAGTTGGAATGTTATTAATATCTTTCAACCATTATATGAAAATAGTGTATTATTTATGATATTGAAAATTATATTGTTTTTTTTTTTATATAATTTTTTTATTTGCTTAAATAAAAAATGAAAATTAAAATTTACACAATTAAAAAGTAAAGAAATAATGTTTCTTTAATCCTAGGCTCTCTTAATGTGCATGTGAAAAATGAGTTTATAATTGGCATTATTGCTAGTAGATGGGTTAACTCTTAACTTAATTGGGAAATTATTTATTTTATTTAATCGTATTTGGTAATAAAATAAAAACTTTCAATCAATGAACTTAAAATAATACAATCTAAACACAAATTTAGTAGTTATTTTTAGTATAGTTTATAAACTACTTTAATATATTATGAGTTAAAAGAAACGTAATGATAAATTAATTCATAATAAAAAAAAAATAACTTAAAGTCATAATCTAAGAAATAAAACTTGAATATTTTTCAAAAATATGAGACACTTGTGTCAAATTATCAAAAAATGTCTTACATTATTTTAATTTTTAGTTAAAAAAAAATCTCAATCCACATTTAGACCAGGTATGGATATTGAAGTAAATCATTTAAAAAGGTAATATTTTGAATACTGTATTATATGTTAAAATTATACTACAATAGTATAATATAAAATTATTGTAGAATGTATATAATAATATTAAATTAATTTTTATCAGAAAGGAACTTAAAAACTATGTACCAGAAGAAATAAAAAAAGAAAAACAAGTAGGATTGAAGTTACTCATAAATAATCAAATTTATTGATTTTATTTTTATTTGTCCTCTCAGATATCTGAGACAGTTGGAAGCAAACTTTTAGCTAGGCTTTCAGCAGAAAGAATGGAGGCATTAAAGAATGAATATTGAAATAATTTATTATTCCATAAAAAGTAAAGAATTTGTATAAAGTATTTTAAGAAGTGTGAAAACCTCTCACATTTATATTTTTCAGGTACACGTAAGAACTAATAATTTAATTATCTTTATTATTCTGTGATTTGTTTTCATTATTTTGATTCCATACAAGTAATAATTTAACAATATTGAGGTTATTATTATTCCAATGAAACTATAATATATGAGTAATGTTTAATTTTTAAAGTTTAACAATTAAATTTGTAGACTTAACTGAAGCATTTTCATAATTGTTATTTTGATGGTCCTTTATAATTTTAAAAATCTCATAAAATTTTTGTTATATATTGTGATTTTATCTAATTATAGTTCTAAGGAATAATATAAGTGTTCAAAAATTTTTTTGTTGAATTTAAATCAAAGTTTCCAAAATAATATTTAAATAATTGATTTTGTTATGTTATTTTCTTTATTAAGTACATTTTGTTATATTTTATTAGATTATATAAAGTGAAATTTATTTGAAAAATTATGTTATTTTATTTTATATTAATGTCCTTAATGCCTGTAATGATATACATGTATTACAAATAAATAAAAATGCTAAATGAATTTTTAGGGCTACATATTTATTAAGTGATTCGTGAAGAATAAGACATTTATTTTTTGGGAACTATTGAAAATTTAAAAGTTTTGTAAAGGAAAATATTGTTTGATATAAAAAGCTACAATAATATGTAGTTAAACAATTTTTTTCTATTCCAAAGAGATAAATAAACATGAACTTTAATTTTCTCTAATAGTAACCACTATTTTTAGTTAGATGATATGACAAAAGAAAAAATTTGACATTTTGTTGTTATTTTTTTTATTCTATGAATATTTTTATTCTGTTAATGTTTGTTTAATTTTGGCAAATTTTTATCAAATTTCTATTAATCAACTGTTTTCTACGCGTTTCCGTCATTTGACATTGGTAGAAATCGATATTATCCATCATACAGAAATTTTATCTTTAATAATTCATGTTTATTAATAAACTCATACTCTTATGTACAACATAAGTTTACAATTGTATATTGTTGAACAATCAGTCAAGAAAATATTTGTTATCAAAAGAAAATTAATGTTTATATCTATTATATCTTAAGGGCTTAAAAAATAAATTTTAATACATATTATTGTAGTTTTTTATATCAAATAATATTTTTCTTTGTGAACATTTTCAATTGTTTCTAAGAATATAATTTTCTTATTTATAATGAATCACTTTGTATAGTGCTTTCTATGCAAGTATAAATTAACAAATTATAAGTCATAAAATATATATAAACCAACAAATAATATAATTATTGGTCAATTATTCTTCAACGAATACACAAATATGTAAATAGCATAAAAAAATGTTCACAATTAAGACATAAAAGTAATGGTTTTAATAAAAATATAATTTTTATTAAAACAATTAAAAAAAAGNTATTAAACATTGAAATACGTATTGAGAAAAGGACAGAAGAAAACGCTATCTTTTCATGATTACTGTGTATACATATGATGATAATGTGTATACATTACAAACTTGGCATTAATACCATGATAAGAAATTAGATAATGCAATTATTACTTATCACTCTCATTCAAAAGTATATTGAAAAAATAGCGTTTTCTTCTGTCCTTTTCTCAATACGTATTTCAATGTTTAATACCGTAAAATAATACATGAAAATTCAAATTTTCACAAACTTCAAAACACTACAGAATATTTACTACTCAATATTAATAAGATATTTTTTTACTAAAATTTTTCTTAAATTCTACTCTACAAAATAGCTATCTTAGATTTTTTTTTTTACATTTTATTTAAAATTTAAAAATAAATAATATTTTAATAAAATGTAAAAAAATTAATTATTGAGATATAGCTATAGACCTAACGTATAACTATTATTAAAAAAAAAAAATTAACTAAAAATATTAACTGGATCAAAAGTTATTTAAGTTGTCAGTGAATGGTGGGCCACTCAGTATATGTTAGAAGATTTAAGTTAACTTTTTATTGCATAATACAGTTTATAATTTTTTTTTATTAAATTTGTAATAAACAACCTATTTGTTGTAAAAAAACTTAAACAAAAGGAATAATTAAAGAAAATAAAAGTTTAAGTCAGTAAAATTAATAAAATACGCTAAGATAAATTTTACTTAAAAAAAACAAAATCTATTTTTTCTAAAAATCTTTAAACTTTCCCCGGAGTTTATCTTAAAAAATTTCGATTTGTAATCAAATATACTAAAATTTTCATAATATATCAAAGTAATAAATAAGATATAGGATTTCCTTTATAACCCACTTTTAATAATAAATTGAAAGCGCTTTTTAAAACGTCCTGATTTAATCTGCCCAAAATGTGTACGGCGTGGCTTATTTATGTGTATTCAAAATATAATATATAGGGTCAGTTCAAGACCTATATAGACCTCGAGGGGTACCTTGAGATGGAAAATATCGCTACCATAAAAAAAACTGTCATTAATCATGAATAGGCCAGTAAAATTTTAGTCAAGATCGTGGGCCCTAAATCATTTTCTCCTTTAATCCAAGCCTAATAATATAGATGTTTATAATAGTCATTAAAAAAAACAGACAAAAATAAAAACACATAGTAAAATTAATACCTTCTCAGCTTCGCATCGAAGCTCAAAAGTATTTTCCAAGTATAAATATATTATTTAACAGTTCAATATTTAAATGTGTAAGATTATCTAATAAATTAATTAAAAACGTGCCTCAAAAGATAATTAATTTGAAGTATTTTGTGTAAAAAAATACTTCTTTATATGTACTTTTATTCATAGTATACAATGAACGTAAGCTGATAGAATACTTAACTGGTTCGTTCCCTGGTGAAAATTTAATAGGAGTAATTTGTTACTAAAATTATTTGTTTAGTAAAATTTCATTATCTATCCCAATGGGTATATTTAACGACTTTAAATAATATTCTTTTAATAACGTTTAATGTACAAATAACCATATTCGTAGACAACAATTTGTGATAACAAAACAAATATACATATTATTATATATAATTAGTAAAAAGCGACTTATTTATATCAAAAATATATATATGTCTAAACGTATAAACTACTAAGTGAGATACTCATTAAAATTAGTTATACATTACACTATGTCTTTACTTTAAAATGTGATTTTAAGTTGAATATTTAAATTCTTAAAGATATTACATTATTAATATAATACTTTACTATGTAGATATATTGCGAAATCCCTAATATTCACTTCATTAGCCTACTACTAGAGCGCCATAATTAATTTATCGTTATTCAATAAAAAAAATGATTTTCACTCAATTGATTTATGGATATCCAAGAACTAAACTTATAAATTTCTTAGACATCAAGTGTAATGCAACATTTTGTTGGATACATTATACAGGGTGGATACATTATACAGAGTGGATACATTATACAATGAGAACAATAGAAACCCGTTTCCTGACTTACTGAACACCCTGTATATAATATAAATAAGGAAATAAGCATTTTATAATAAGCAATATTCATTTTGCTTTTTGAATAATCCATCAATTTTTAAAAATTAAACACTATCTACAGATTTGCATCGAAGCTTTTTTATGATAGTGATTTTAATCACTGTCAGATATCTATACTTGTTTCAACAATGCCACGTCTCTACTATGAAGCAATTCAACTGTGCTGTTTTTTTTTTTTAATTTAAAACTGCCATAACTGTTTTAAAAAGTGATTGAATCAAAACAAATTAATTTAGAATGTAATTAAGGAAAAAGGAGTTGCTTTTTGAATAATCCAAAAATTATTTTTAGAAATTAAACACTAGATTCGAATCGAAGTGTTTTTTTATTATAAAGATAGAAACCATCTATATTTGTTCCAACTATACTGCGACCCTACTGTGTTGGGTTTTTTTATACATATTTTAATCAGTTTTTTTATAATTAAAACATTAAAGAAATAAAAATTATATTTACAATAATAATTTATGCTTGTAAATTTTTAGCGAATAAAAATAATGTCACAGTTACCAAGTTTCAAATCAATTATATGTTTTAAGTATTTATTAAAGGTAATTTTATTTTTTATAAGCCCGAAAAATTTAACACGAATTTTGATTCATATCTATTTATTAATATTTTGTAAACTAGTTTTTATATTTTATCTACCTTGGCCTTGTAACTTTTGCATTTTTTAATTTCTATAATAAGTGTGTATTATTTATTTGTATAATTTGCGGAAGAATGTACATGTACCAGTTTTCAAATAATGGAGTAGGCAACACATTAAAATTACGGAATTGCATATTGTAATGTTGTATAGGTATCTGAAACTGGATTAGTTACTTGCTAGTGGATATAGTGTATTCATTGTATACTATTCATTCCTATTCGTTCCTTACTTTTTTTGAGTTTCCTTATGAAAATTTTACTGTAATACATCAGTTAAAATTTAAAACGCTATGTATTTTTTATATCAACTTTACTTTCAATTATTTTTTATAAGACAACAAACGCCAACTAGTATGATATAGGCGAAATAATTTAAAATAAATATTGAAATATGAGTTATGTTTCAAAACTAAATGGATGTTGTAAACGAATAAAAAAAGAAATTATAAAAAAATAATAATCAACTCTTAGTGTCATTAAAAAAAAATTTATTTGGGTTATTTGTTTATTTTTACGTTTGTTTTAAAGTAGTTTTAATTTTTTATTTATTTATATTTCTCTATATTTTAAGCAAAACAAATTTTCCTGGAAATTTGTAAACCGGTTACTTACATATTAAATTACTATTAATTGCTTACTTTTTATCGTTATATATAATTTAATAAATAAATACATTAAAAAAAAAAAAAATACGAACATAGTCGATTTTTGTACAACCTTTAATCCATGAAATATAAAAAAAAATAGTTTTATTGATCCAACTATATATTTATTATACATATATTAAGCTTAATCTTTAAAGTTGAACTGGAGAATAACCAACTAATTAGAAATATTGTTTTTAATTTAATATTCTTATCAAATAAAAGTATTAGATTCAGAAAGAATTTTTAAAATTTATCTTCATTTAGGGGCATAATTAAAGATGTGGAAGAATAATAATTATACAGTGAAGATACAAATAAATTATATAAGTTAGTGCTTAAAATCCTTCCAGAACATTGACACACTATAGTAAAAGTTTATTTACTTTATTTAGTTTATTTACCGAATATATCCGAATAGTTCTTAAAACTATTTGATAGTCTATTTGAATAGTTATTCAAACTAATCCATAGTTTTATAAATATTTGATACTTTATGCTAAAAATAATTTATTCGGTTTATCGAATACTATTTCATGGTTTAAAATATTCGAAAATACCCATCACTAATTAAAAAAAAAAATTTAAAAAAAATTTATTTATGTATATTACCTACCAAAATGTGATAATTTTACATGTAGTTCTTATGAAAAAAAATCTGTACCTAATAGGTCATAATTAATATATTTTGTAACCTGAGGTTCGAAACGTTAAAGAATATATTAATATAATACAAAAAATTTGATATTTTTGATCTACTATTATATGATTAAGTAATAATGTAATTTTAACAATATTACTTATTTTAATTATTAAATTGTATGATTAAATATTTCATGAAAATTAAAATACAAATTATTATTTTTATTTAATTTCAGGTTTTATGCGTTTTGAAAAAAAAAATGTATACTTAATATGTTTTTGTATTATCTTTGTATCTTGTTGTTCTACGCTGTGTCCAAGAGCATAGAAAATTATTTTAAAATTACAAAAAAGAAACATTGAAATATAATTTTTAATATATATTTTCGTTATAATTTGAGAATTATTTTGAATTTATCATTTTATATTTTGGGTAGTAATTTTTTTAAATTTCTTTTTCTTTTTTGTCGTCTTTATGCCAACTACTTGGAGTCGGACACCCTTATATTAAAATTTCCTCGACACAATCTCCCACATCTTTCATGCATAAATCAGCCATATTAATCATCAATAAATATGTGATATTATATGTGATTAATCAATCACATATCAATCATCGTTCCATATTATATCCTCTTAGTTTTTCTACTCATCCATCTTAGTATTTTCATCTCTGCTGCACTCATTCTATGCTCTATTATCTTGTCAACCACCCAACACTCTGAACCATACAGCATAAATGGTCACATTACAGTCTTATAGAACTTACCTTTCATTGGAATTCTTAAAATTAAACACTATTTACAAATTTGCGTCTAAGCGTTTCTTATGTAAGTGTTTTTAATTACTGTCAGATAGCATCTATACTTGTCCTAACTATAACACGTTTTTTATGTTCTTTCCTTATTTCTTACAGAGGTGTCAATAATTTTTTTTTAAATTGTAACATACATATTGTAGTAGCATATAAAAATAAAAAATATGTAATTAAGAAAATGACTGGTTGATAAGAATTTTTGAACCAGTATTTCAGAAGTTATTAATAATTTTAATTAATGAGTAGAGATGAGGGATGGGTGCTGCTATTTTTATTATTCCTCCCCCCACTTAGGTATAAAAATAAATATGTTTTATGTAACTGATAATAGCCAAAAAAAAATTTTATATTAAAATAGTTTAATTTTTACTTTACAATACAAATTTTTTAGTTTCAAAATTTTAACTCGAAAATTGATAAAGTATATATTATAAGTATCGTTATTATAGTATATTTTTAGTACGTCTAAAGTAAGTTTAAAATTTTAAAATATTTCTTTTATGCAGTTTGACTGATATTTTTATGTATTATAAGTACACTGTTTTAAAAAATGAGCTAAACAGAATTTTTGACCGATAATGTTTTTTTTTGGCGTAATCGATAGACGATGATATTTGGTCTTTTAGTTTTCCATTATACATTTAAATTAAATTGAACGTAAATTTGACTAAAAATTCATGTGTTATAATTGCCGCCATGTGTAATATTATACAGACTAAAAATCGAGTAATAAAGGCTTTTTACGCGTAAAAAAATGAAAAGTTATGGCTTAAATTACAATTTATATTAAAACTATCAGTTTGAAAATAAATATATTTTGATATAAATTCAAAAAATAATTTAATAAAACTATATATAAGCTATTTTTTCTTACCTAATATTATAATGATCACGAGAAATAAAATTATGGTTAAAAATTATTTATTTAAAACTATACCGTTATTTATTAACATTTTCAAGAATATTATATATTATAACATACTCTTCATTTATAAAAAAAATGAAAAGTTTTTAAGATAAGTGAACAATTTTGTTTTACTTATTATATATAATATCAGCCAAACTAAATAAAAAAATGTTTTTAATTTTTAAGCTTATATGAGACTTACAAGAAATATACGATATAATGACGATAATTATGATATTCAAGCTATCAATTTTCGACTTAACAATTTGAAACTTAAAAATTTATTTTATTAAAATTTTATTTTCACAAAATATCTATTTTAATGTATATAATAAAGTTATAAGGGTTCACATTAAAATTTCGATGGTCAACTTGAATCCACCCTATTGTATATATATATATACATAAATTAGGATGTTCCTTATTTTTAAAATGTTGGGAATTCATTCAGAAGGGATAATTTTTTTAGTTTTTACCGAATAATCCATAAAATAGTGTTTTTCCTTAAAAAATTATTGGAATAAAATTATAGATCTAGTTGTTTTACATAAATTAAGTTTTAACAGTTTTTCTTCTGAATCTAT
Source organism: Daktulosphaira vitifoliae (assembly GCF_025091365.1). NCBI lineage: Eukaryota > Metazoa > Arthropoda > Insecta > Hemiptera > Phylloxeridae > Daktulosphaira > Daktulosphaira vitifoliae. The sequence continues at coordinate 26,732,689 of NW_026099573.1, forward strand.
TAGTTTTCCTGAAAAATGTCAATATGCGTAATATTTTGTAAAATTGTCGAAATTGGCACATTTATGATTTTATCATATCTGATGAACCATATGTGATACAACCTAATGTTTTATACAAAAATTGTTTAAAATTAAATTTTACAAAATATATTTAATAAGTAAAAATTTCACTGTATCAATCGTTTCACTAATATTAATTTATTCTAAGTATCCCTTAATTATCTTTTTATTATAATTAGGCGTACTTAATAAAAATTTTAGGTAGAGCTATTCGAATATTTTTTAAAATTAAATAAATAAATATTTCATAGTTTATGCTGAAAATATACTATTAGGTTGCATAAAAAACTAATCGAATAGTTATTCGATAGTTTTAAAATACTCGAAAATGACCATTACAAATCATAATACATAACTTATATGCCTTTAATTAATTAATTTATAATATATAAAATAATTATTTTTATTTAAAATTAATTATGCCTAACGCTAAATTATTTTGTTATTTAACTTTATTATTATTAAATTTGATCATTATTAGTCTATTTAAGTTTTTAATAATTTTTATTATAAAAATAATTCATGAGCAAAACTGAAAAACAGGTTCTATTATAATAACGCAAAAAAACCAGAACGAGTAGTATGTTTTACACAAACTTATTCCTGTTTCAAGGGGCTGGAAACGTGTAGTCAGTATTAATTATCATTTTATTAAAATGGAACAATGACGTTGTGCCTCATGCAAATATTGTTTATACCAGTTGACTGCAATTATTGTATATATTCTTATCACGTGACCAGTTTATCGTGCTAGATAAAATATATTGACGGCCAAGGTTGAGAATATTTTTCAAAGTATAAATTATATAACAAAAATTTAATTAGTGATTAATAAAAATAGATGATTACCAACACCATTTTACTTAATAATAATTTTTATTGACGTAGGTATAAAATATTAGTACAGATTAAGGATCCAGTAAATTTTTCAAGAATTTTCAAAGGAAAAACTTTAAAAAATAGCATCCAGCATAGTGGGATTATAATTAAACTAATAAAGATTTAAATTTAATGGTATGTAAAATTACTATAAAAAACGTTTTTATGCCAATGAGCATGAAAATAATTTTACATTAAAGGAATGGTTAAGTGGAAAAAATTAACAAAGAATAAATTTGAATACAAATATTTGTCATTTTATACTTTAAGATAAATTTTCTTAATTTTAGGGAGTTATTTTTTAATAGGAGAGATAAGCCACTACTACTCACCCATCATCTATAATGACGTAAACTTTAATTTTAAAATTAAAGAAAATACAATAGAAATTTATTTGATGCAATGTCCTTCAGGGTAGTTGGTTTATTGTTAATTTTTTTTAATCTAAAAAATTATAATAAAATATAAAAAAATAACTTTATTCTGAGGAATTCGAATCATAAATCCGTTTTAGCTATCTTAAATATAAATATTGTATCATACCTAAAAATTAAAAATATAAAACTAAAATTATTATAGTTTATAATTTTTTTTATGTAAATGCTAAAAGGTTTAATTGATTTCAGTTTATAGGAAGACGTTGCACATTTAAATAAATTTAAATTGTATTAATTTATTATCAAAAAAATATTTTGAAATTAATTATGTGTAATGGAAGGTTTTTTAAATATATTTGATAAACATTTGTAAGTTTTAAAATTTCCTGTAGTTTTATGTATTTTTCGTTAATACTATAAATTTACATCTTATTTGTCTTAGCTATCAAAATAGAAGCCAATAACCAAACTTCACAGAAAGGAACTGTCGTTTAACATTTTAATATTTTTTAGAGCATTGTATAACATTGTATAGCATTGTATAAGGAAAACGAGTTGTTCCATTCTGCTTCATGTTCCACTAATCAGTATTTGCATAAAGAAATTTGAAAAGTCCTCGATACAGAAACGTAAATGAAATACAAATTGATAGAAGAACTCCATCCTCACTAACTTAATACAGATTATATTATCACTAATTGTGTTTACATTTAAAATTAAACAAATTTACACTACTTTTTATTCTATTGATTAACTCAAATAGCTTGTAATCAGAATCGGTTTTAGGCATGATCGAAATTTGCGAGGGTTAAGGACATGAAAATTGCGATGTTTCATGATATTTGAATAGTTAATAAGGTTTCTTTTCAGTCGCTATTTCAACATAAATGTTATACATTTTTTCACAGGGTACCAAAATAATGCTTACACCAGACACTAAAAGGCCTTTTAGTCTTCTACCAGGTTAAGGTCTTTATTAATTATTTAAAAAAAAAGTAAATTATAACTTAAAAAAAAATTACATTTATGGGCTACGTTGAAAATGTTTTGTTTATACTTGTCTCTAATAAAAATTTCAAAATAGCCATTTTTTTATATATTTTTTTTCAAAAAATTTTGGTGGATCGATAATAACTTAAGGATGGATATTTAAGCATGTCAATAAATAAAGTGTTTATATAGCGCGGTTGTATATCTAATCTATTTATAATGAATACTCTGCCCCGCTACATACTCATTTTATGTAATAAAAGAACTTTAACTCAATAAGTACTTATCCTAAGTTTTAAACGAAATTTTTTGTAAAAAATAGCTGTTTTTAAAAAATTAATATATATTTTTTTTTCTTAGAAAAAAATAAAAAATATGCTTTTAACGTAGTTAAAACTGTAAGTATTATTTTAATAATAATAATGCAAAACATTCACTGGATCAATAGTTGTTAAAGATGTCAAAACCTGGTCGGACAGCCTCTATAACTAATTGTGTATAACAAGTAATGCTGTCCTTAAGCCTTTTAGTGCTTGGTATAAGCATTAATTTGACACCTTGTCAAAAAATGTATGACATTTTTGTTGAATTAGCGACTAAAATGTCATAAAAACTTTTGGGAATATGAAACATCATAATTTTCTTTGAAAAATTGTTTATTTATAAATAGTTTAAAAATAATGTTGAGTACATCAATTCGAGCAGAGCAAGAAAACTTTTATGGTTTTTTGAACTTAAGCACCCTCAAACTCAAAACACTATTTGTGTCTATGTCTAAAAGTTATTTACAATTCGGTACAAAATGAAAAAATATTTTTTAGCTAATATTTCCTGAAGAGCCTCTCATGATTCTACTATCGCAATGATTAAGTAAATTCATGTCACACAAATTTATAGTTGGTTTAATAAATTGCTGACGTGTAAATTTTCTAATGTAGAGCGTTATTTTTGCAATGTAAGTAGTTAACATATAAAAATACAAACATTTTGTTCGGAATTACAATTTATTTTTGCGTGTCATATTACAGGCTATATTTTTTCAAATAGTCAGTTTCCGAGATAAAAGTTCTTGAGAACTTTTTCAATGGACTAACTCTAAGTGAAGTGTTCAATGAATACATTTTTCAATTAATGATTATTAATAATTTTTAGGCATTTAATTTATTGTTTTGTTGTTAAAATATTATTATTATTTAATAATTTAAATAAATCATTTTTTAGGTAAAATGTATGGCTTTATTCGTAGACCATCATGCAACATATTATTTAATATTATTTTATTTTATAATTAGTAGCATTAACATGCTAACGTTGTTCGATGCGTTTACGATAAGATTTCTTTATGTTATTGCACTCTTATTAGAAAACTATTTCAAAGAATTTTCTACTTAATCTAATGCAATAATTTTATACACATTGCAGCACTAGTAAGATTTATTTATATATAAACTTTTGTATATAAGTACAAATAATATTACACTCAGTGGTGTTCTCAAAGGTTTATCTTAAGGGGATATGCTATACAGAAGAAATTTGTTTCTATTTCTTTCAAAATACTTCCTTACTATATATTCATTTATAGGGTTTTTTGTCCCTCATATCCCGCCGTCAGAACACTCATGATTATACTTATACTCTAGCACCTTACTTCATGTATGTAATAGTGTAACTTATGAAATAGAAATGTTTATCGTATAATTAAAACTTAATTGAAATAAAAATAAAATGTCTTAATAAATAAATATGTATATTATTTATAATAAATAAAAATGTATATGATAAAAATGTTCAAATTAATTAACACGTTTTTTTATAGTACAGTAATTAGTTAAATATTTCGCTATTAGTGTATTCTTGAGAAAAAGTTTAAACTGTAAGAAACAGTACTGCGCGCGCACATTGACTGCTAAACGAACACTAGTTATCGGTATATACGGACCGGTCGATTCGAATCCATGTTAAATGGCGTAAGTTAACCAACGACTGCGGCAAAGTGTTGGCTGTTAGTAATTTATTTTCGTTTTATTTTTATCTAACATTCCTTGTATCTGTTTTCTTTTTATATAGTAATTTTGATTAAATAATAAAACACTTTATTCTTCCAAAATGTCATTTTTATATTCTACGACGACTATTGAAAAGGTCGGCATTTTTTTTATTAGTGTACTCATTCTAAAGGTATCGCGGGCAGTATTAAAATTTACTTATCAAAATGTTCTCGCTCCTTCGCTCAATATGAATGTGAATTTTAAGAAAAGTGGCAAATGGGCAGGTGAAGTACTATTTTGAAATTATTAACTGTAACAGAATTGTTAATTTTTATATAGACAACCGTCACTAGTTTGAATATTATTATTAACAATTTCATTAAAAATGATTATAAGATGTTGAAATATATATATGTTTTTTTTTAAATTTAAAAACAACCAACCTGTATAAAATAACTGGGCGAATAATTTTCTATTTAAATAATTTTCTATTTATATTGTAAAATGGGAAATTAAATATGGGCATCACAAAACTCTAAAAATTATAGAACTTATTATTCAGAACATTTTAAAATTTCATAAGGCCTGAATAAGTAGACTTGCGTGTAACATAAGTTAAAAAATATATTTTTTTAAATAATTTATTAAATAATATAAAAATATTAATTCTTTAAAATATTAAATATCTGATAGTACTATAATGTTTACTGTTTGTAAATTTAAAGTACATATTATACAATATTACTTTTCTTGTACTATAGGGGCAATTTGGGGAGTTCTAGAAATATTTTTATCAAGGGAGAAGTTAAGTTAGATCTCCTCAACAATTTAATAAAATTCCACCTATGCTTATTAGCTAAATTACAATTAGTTATAAATATAACGTATTTATTACATGATATAACATTAATATAAAATTAACACTAATTTAGTTATAGTTTGTAAAGTTGCAATATTATCATTTTTAATTTTATTATAGATATTTTCTAATTATATTTTAATTAAATATAATTACTCGTTGAATTAAAATAATTATAATAATGTTAGATTTCAAATAAAATTTGTTTCTTATTTAAAAAATAATCTTTACTGAATTTTATATTTTTTAAATTATTTTAATTTAAATATTTTATGTTAGTGGTAACTGGTGCTACAGATGGATTAGGAAAAGCATACGCAGAACAGGTAATTTTAAAAATCAAACTTAAATTAATTTAAAATGACTTATTACATAAAAGTACTTTTAGTACAGGTGCTTTTAATTAGTTATTCTAACGAAATACTATAAGATTTGTTTTATTTCTTTTAAGTAATGCCGTGAATTGAAATATTGTATCAACGATCATCCAATTTTAAATATTTTAACTATTAATTCAGTGCAATAGATTAAATAAAATAAGAGCCTAGAATGGTATTTTTATTTTAAAACACTTTCCTTTACAATTATGTAGTAATGTCACAATTATCATAGGTGTAAATCGTACATCCTATGCTTAACCTTCTAAAATGTTTAAAAATTACATGTATTATTACAAAAAAATATTTTATAGGAATTGAAAAAAAATAAGAATTTCAAAATGATTAAATGACTTCAAATTATTATAGAAAAATGTTTTTAATGAAAGGTTAAATTTTTATGCACAATTTTTTTTTGTTTAGTAAAAAATATCGCCGATTGTTAACCAAATTCATATTTTTATTAATTGTTGTTTTCACATGAAGTTTGATAATATTTTTATAAATTTTGGGATTTTGATCATAGATTCAGATTATTCGTTAAACTAATAAATATAAATGAAGATTATTTTTCAATCTTACACTGTAGGGAAGTGCATGCTTACAAAAGTTACTTTATATTTTATGCACAATAAGGGATCACTATTAGAATTGTCCTAGAATACAATATATTTCAAGGTCGAATTTGGAGAATGAAGTGTTAAAAAAAAGATTTAGTCATAATCATTATAGTAGAGTTTTTATTTGGGATTGAATTTCTATTTAGACAAAGTTGTCTAAACATGATAAATTATTACTTATTCGCTTAATATGGGCTTATTTTATTAAAATAACTAAGTAATAAGTTGATTATTTTTCGAGGACTTATGTAAAACGATGGAAATAAAAAATATCAATCGACTGTAGTAAATTATACACTTTTTTAGATAATTACTACATATTTTATAATGAAAGCATATTTTTGTATACTTAATTTTTAGGAAATATAAAGAGTATGTAATGATTTATTTATACAATAAAACATTTGCATTTCAAGTAATTAATATATATATATATATTAATTTACATTTTTGGTTTCGATTCGGAGCTGAGAATGTTTTTATTTGTGTCTATCTTTGCAAATTTTTAACTCTCACTAGACCGATTTTGTTAGTCTATGCGTTAAGAGAAATTATTTTACATTTAGTTAAATCAAAGAGCACCAAAAAATATAAAAATTCTTAATTTTCGAATTTAAGAAAGATATCTTAAAGTACGCTACTGTAAAAAATGGCATTTTCAAAAAAATAATTCTGTATTTATAAATTGTTACAACTTTTTTTTAAAAATTGATCCTAATGAAGTTATAATAGAATATACTATTTTTCTTATGATATGCTGTTTATGAAAATCTGTTGGAAAACATTAGTACAAGCGTTTAAAAAAGACTACCCGTGTATTTAAAACAACATTTTCAATTTTTGAAAATAATCTGGAACGTCTAAAAACTTTTAACCTTTATAAAATTAAAGCTTTTAAAGTATACTACAAAATTAAAAAAAATGTTGTCCAAAGATTGTTCTACTTTGAGCAATCGGTCGTCAAAATAAGAAAAACATTTTATTTTAAAATTTTAAAATGTTTTGGGACTCCATGTGTTTTTTTTTAATATTATTAAAAAAAAGTTTGATTTCGGTTGATACAATCTTTGGTTAGTTTTTATTAAGTTATATTAACTTATAAATAATTTCTTTATGTAATTTATACGATGATTAATATAGCTTGCTAATAAAGGATTGAGTGTAGTTCTAATCAGTAGGACTAAGTCAAAATTGGAAGAAACAGCTAAAACTATAAGTGAGTTTACATTAATAAATAATTATTTCTATAGAAATAACATTAAATCACTTATTCTTAATTAGATGAAAAATACGGTGTAGAAACAAAAATTGTCGAAGCAGATTTCACTGATGATGGATCCGAAATGTACGCCCACATTTCCAAAGAATTATTTGGAATGGATATTGGCGTATTGGTAAACAACGTTGGACTTTCATATCCTAATCCTGAATATTTTTTAAACATTGAAACTAGCGATCCTATGTTTGATAATATTGTCAAATGCAACATAGTTTCCGCATTGAACATGTGCCGTATAGTAATGCCCGGCATGGTAGAACGTCGTCGTGGAGTCGTTATAAATATATCATCTACTGCAGCTCAGATCCCTTGCCCCCTACTGACTGTATACGGAGCATCCAAGGTGAATAATTTTAAATATATCATACATGTTAATTAAATAAAATATTTAATTCCATATTTACTCGACTGCAACTGAACATTTTTTAGTATTCTTCTTCTTTTTTCTCGCCTTAATCCCAACTACTTGTGGTCGGCCACCCTTATCCTAAATTTACACTTAAACTAAACATTTTTATTAATATATTAATATGTCACAATATTTATTTTAGAAGCTACAATGGTAATGTTATTATTTTAAACATATCTAGTATAAATATCAAAAATCAATTAAAATTAATTATTTGTTTTTAACTTATTTTAGTAGTGTTTTTTCCTAATTACTAAGGTAGTCACAATTATTAACAAAGATGCACATTTAATCTAATCACATTTTAAATCTAAGTATATCTAAACAATCTCATTACGCGTGACTGATTTCAAATATATTACGTTGTATTAGTGTGGTATTAACATCTAATTATATTATAAGTCATAATTATTAGTATATTCGATAGAATCAACGTCACAAATTATAATGGTAGAATAATAATGACAAAAATACCTATTAAGGGTGTTAATTTATTCGCAGAATTTTAGAAAACGTAATATATATTTTTTAGGTGCATAATGTTTATTTATATGAAATTTATGCAATATAATATTTCAGAAATTATAGTATATCTTCTATAATATTATAAACAAATGATATTATCATTGGTTTAAGGGAAATGAGATTTTAATAGGAAAAAATTTTGTTATATTTATAACAAAATAATACAATATAAACAATACATATGTTGATAACAATATAAAGCTTTTATGAAAATTTTTTTAAATAATCTTGAGTTCTTCTTTCCATAGGATCAAATACATTTATATGTAGATTACTTAGATAAAATTATGAACATTTTCAAATAGTATACTTGAAATTTTGTGATTACATGCTTTAGAAAACTTTGCCTATAAATAATGATTGATACTTATTTATTTATAATTTTCTAAATTCAAAAAAAAAAAAAATAAGAATTATTTCAAATTTTGATATTTTAATAGTAACTATTGAAATATACAAAATTTGAGAAATACAAAAAAGAATTATTGCTTTTTATGTAACATAAGGAACATAAAAAGTATAATTATGTAAAATTTTTACGAAATTTTTCGTAGAAAAACAATTAAAGAATGTTATTTCAAGACAAAAATAGTTTTCTAACTCCTATTTGATTTTATATAACCTTTTAATAATAAATTGTAACTATTTTGTTTTATATTTAAGTTTTTCTATATTACTAATAACATTAAAATATTGTTATGAATTAATCAATACAATTTTGACATACATACATAATTATTATATTAATAAAGAAATTAATTATTGAATTTTCTAACAATAACTTTATAGACAAAGAAATATTATATATCTTTCAGAAATTTGTTCAAAAATTAAGTGAAGAACTTAACACAGAATATAAAAGTTCTGGTATTACTGTTCAATGTGTTATTCCCGGATATGTTGCAACAAAAATGAGTAAAATCAGTAAACCAACATGGATGGCACCTACTCCAGAAAAGTTTGTCAAATCAGCTCTTCAAACAACTGGTATTGAATGTGTTACGACGGGATATCTACCACATACTTTAATGGCAAGTTTTTTATTTATTTTTTATAATCACTTAGATATTAAAAATGCATATTAATTTTATTATTTTTTAAGATATTTAAAATAGTCACTTGCCCCTTTTTAAACTGCTTATTCTAATGAATTATGTTTTGAACCCTTTTAGCGCTAAACTTGAAAATATAGTAACGTTAAAAAGTCAAACGCAAAAAAAATTATTAACGTTTTAATATTAAGAACATAAAACATAAACTTTGTATAATGTTTAAACGTTAACGTTATAATAGATTTAAACGTCAACAGAAAAACAATTTTTTAACCTGACTTCTGATTTATACATTAAAACTTTGTCATAAAGTGAAAAAGTAACTTAATTTTTATTTTCATTTTCTCCGTGAGTTAAATATATAGTTGATTCAAACACGTTCCAAACTGAATTGAACTCTCTACGTGTTTTGCTAGTTGCTGACCAATCTATTGAGGAAGGACGACTCCGGCGAAATTTTACCTTTCTATCTGTGTTATTATACACCATCGCAAACAGGGTCAATGTCAATGCAACGAGAGAGTCCATAAAATCGTTTCGTGTATATTTTAATAGCCGGACCATGAATAGTAATCGTAAAATTACTTTACGAAATCTATTTTTATAAATATATTTATACCGTATGAGTTCTGAAATTATATCAAAAAATGATTGGTTTATATTTGGGAATTATGTACTGTAGCAATTAGATTAATTTATAACAGGAAATACAATAACATAAAAATTTAAAGGAAGATATTTGATTCGTATGGTTGTATTTCTCTTATTTAGATCTAAAAACGCAAATACTATTTAAAAGAACTTTTAAAAGTTGCGAAAAATTATTATATATTAATGTTACTGTCATAAAGTGACAGCTCTAAAAATATTAATATTTTCTAATAAAGTTATAACTTTATTTAAGTTATATTGTTTAAGATATTAATTAAAAATTTTCCAGTTTCAAACATTTTATAGTACACATATTATTTGATAACTTTGAATATATAAATAGTTATATTTAATGACATATTTATTATTTTTCGATTTTCTTTACAAAAAAATGTATAAGATACTATTTTCATTGTTCCAAAAAATTATTTTTTTTGGTCAATTTAAAGTTTTTGTATTTTTTATATTTATGTAACTAGTTTATTATCTTAAACAAATTTCAGACTTATTTTTAAACCTTCAATTTAACTTTTTTATTTCTATTAATTATTAAAACCTAACCCCTAAGCCAATACGTGGCACTACATTTTTAGATTTAACAAATAAAAACAAATTTATGATAAAACGTATAAATATGTTACATTTAGTCAAAATTACGTGTATAAATTATATACTTCTTTAATACTACTTATCACAAAATATTGTGATTGATTTAAAATTTTTAAACAATACTAAAGCAGCAGTAAAGATATCACACAAACGTGAAAATTCATTTATAATGATCGTACAATTGGCTTATTAATGACATAGGTGTCTGACAGTTATTAAATTGTTAGTTAAGAAATAGTTTACAATTATTATTTATTTTAATTTCAGGTGAACTTCATTAATATTGTTAATATGGTGTCTCAGTCTTTTATAGCAAGTATTATTATGAAGAATATGTTAAATATTCGTGCTCGAGCTTTAAGAAAAGCAAATCTTAAATAGACTTGGTTTGATCTCTGTTTGCTTTTATGCAAAGTATTTTTACTTAACTATTAGTAAAATTTTTTTTTTTTAATATTTAAATTAAATTGCAACTTATGTTGTTAAATATTAAGTACGTTTAATATACTTGTTAAATAATCTGTTGTAAGTAGAAACGATGTATTGATGTATGATCATATTTAAATAAAGAAAATAAATTTTGTAAACGACATATGTAATTAAATACATATGTATTGATTATATATTTTATTGTATGTAGTAAATTGTAGAAATAAATATCTAACAACAGATCTTGTTTAGATCTGTTGTTACACCTCTCATTGAGACACCTCTCATCAGAATTAAATTCATAGGCGGATTTAGGGAACATAATTTGGAAGGGCCTGATAGTAATTTACACATTTAATAAATATTTTTAAACATTATTAACAATTTTCTTATTTTTCTTGGCCGACCTCAAGTAGTTGGGATAAGGCGAGGGAAAAGATGAAGACAAATAATTTTCTTATTTTTTTTTTTGGGAAAGAGGCATAGCTCCTAAAGCCCCCTAATTCTGCCTATGGTTTAACCAAAACTGAAATATTTCTTCTAGATTGTAAGTTCTAGGAAATCTTTGTTTGGACTAATTTTTGTAATTAAAAAATTTCAAAAGTAGTCTAAATTGTACATTAACTTATTATGAATTTACACGAAAAATTGTAATGAGTGCATAGACGCAAATAGGGTGGGGTTAGGGGGCCTTAGTGCCCTTATAATTACCCTAGGTTTTCTACTGTTCAATAGATTAAACCTATTTATTTTTTTATTGTTCTTGCATTATACACACAGCTACTGTTTATCAGTTAATAATGAATATCGTAGAATGTAGTAAAAAAAAGTATAAATGAAGTCTTAAAATAATATTAGCTTCTATCGTAATATAAAGTATAACCGTGGACTGTGTATTTTATACATAGGCCATCTTCTGCAATGATAAGACATGGCTTCACTTAAATATATTACAAGAAAGATTCAGCAGTTTAACGATATTTTTATCAAAAAGATATAAAAATTAATGTAACGTCTGTTTTAAATACTTTTGCGTTGTCTAATAAACGAATAAATTTAACATTGTAAAAATTAATTATTTAGTTAAAATATAATACTTTTTACGTTATAAATACAGTACATAAATACTTCAGTGTTTATGTGTTCTTTGTAGTCATTGAACAATGATTATAGTATAATCTACTCTAATATCACAAAATATTTTGTGCATAATTTTTGTAGTTGAAATGTTATAATATATATATATATTATATAAAAAAATTTTTGTTACTTGATATCGAGGGTAGCGAGATAAATTTGTCTCGACTTAAGTTCTCAAATCTCAAATACAATTGACGCTTATGAATGAATGAATACTTTTAAATTATTTCCACAAGAAAAATATTAAAAACTAGTATATCTCGTTTTCTCTACTGTAATAAAATTAATTATTAATAAAATAAATTTTAATATTTTCCAATATAACGTGACTAGATGAAAAAAAAAAGACTTATTTTTTTGGTTTTCAGTAAAATCACTATTATATATGATAGGGGTTGGGAGGTAAATTGGGACTCCCAATTTTCACACTCTTCCTATTTTTTAAGGTAACTATCACTATTAGTTATCCCGTAATAAAAAATAGTATTTAATTTTTAAAATATGTTTTTAAACATTATTCGACTTTATAGTGGTTTTTTATACAAAAATTGTTTTTTACTTGCTGTTGTTAGGAATATGCTTTAATACGTTGATATATAAAAAAAATAAACCTGATATAGAATGATTTACACAAAAATAGGATAATAAAGAGTACATCTGGTCACCCTAATGTATGATATTTTTTTAAATTTTTTGTTCAGTATACTTTTGATCAATACTGTTAAGGTCATACCTCACTTAAATCTTGTAACAAAAAGTCATAAATAAGTAATTAGAATAATTAATTATTAATTTATTCACTTGGTCAATTTACTGTCTTAACAAGTAATGAGGTCAATACATAATTTGAACTAGTAGTAGCTAATACTATTATAAAAATATTCTGTTAACAATAGTTTATGAATTCATTTTGGTAAATATTATTATACATGTCAACTACAATTCTAATAAACGATAATATAACATTTTTTATTTTAGCNTTCATTTTGGTAAATATTATTATACATGTCAACTACAATTCTAATAAACGATAATATAACATTTTTTATTTTAGCGGACTATACAAAAATAAAACATTTTTATTTCAAATTTAATAAGTGTAATAATTAATTAATTTAAATAAATTTTAACTTTAAAAGTCAACCTAATGAATACTACCGAATTAATAGGAATATTTTTTATCGGCGTAATCCTTTTTAATATATTGAGATTACTATACATTCAGTTCTTAGCTCCATACTTATATTATAATTATGTTGATAATTTGTTTAAAGCTGGAAAATGGGCAGGTAAATTACATATATTCAACAAATGATAATATTTAAAAACATATTTAGTATCATATACTTTGTCAAAGGTGCCCATAAAATAATATTCACAAGAGGCAAAATTTCTGATTATATTTTTCTTTTGCTTATCATTATAAGTTAATATATTTACATTATACATAATAATAATTATAATTTTTATTAAAAACGCCCAAATGGCAAAAGTTGATTTTAGTCATTGTATATACATACCATATTTTATACATATATACATATGATGTATATATGTACATACATCATATTTTAAAAACGCTAGAATTGTAAGGCCTCCAAAAAACCTAAAAATCCTGAAGGTTTGGTACAGTGCACCACCAGAAAATTCATTAATCCGCTAATTACATGATTACACTAGTATTATATAACGTGCATTTAGTGCAGTAATAATTAAGGAAGATATTGAATTAAAGTTCAGATAATGAAAATAAATGGGGTCATAATAAATGAATTGAACATACATTTTTTAAGGCCTGTTATTATTTTTAATTAAACCAAGAATAATTTCTAGATACTTAACGATTAATATTTTTCAAATTTTATAAGTATTTTCTGAATATTCTTAGATGAAAAATGTTTACAAATACTATATTTATTTACATTTACTACATTGCATCTAATACTAATATTCTTGAATATCGTACCAAAAAACATTTAAATATTTAAACAAAAAAAAAATTATATGTGATATTTTAAACTATTCTAACAGTAAAAATGATAATATGTACTTCAAATTTAAATATAATTTATGAAAAGAAAAATTGTTGGATTAACGCTTTTTGATGAATTTTCATTTTGTATTTTAGGGTAACTCGTTTAGTAATCGAACAAATAAGAGTTTATTGAACTTCAAAAATATATAAAAGATATATTACTACAAATTAACTTCTAATACTTGGTTATAAAATCAATAATTTCATATATTCTTAAATTTTAACACTTAACGATATCAAATAATAAACAAATCGATTAGATTTAATTTAAAAAATCCCAAGAAGGACCTATAATTGAATGAAATTTTAATTGCTCGTTGTATAATTATTTGTTAATATAAATGTTTTAAATTTTCTTATTTAAGTCATGTATCACATAATAACAAAATATCATTATTATGATGATTAAGAGTTAATAATAAAAATAATATTAATGATATTAATTTATGAACAAGGTGTTCAGTAACATGACTAGTTACTCTACTAGCTTTTACTATTAAATATAGATAACAATTTGATTGCGAAAACTCAATTTCATTTACTTATTAAAAAAAAATATTTATTTATATAGTTGTTACTGGATCAACAGACGGAATTGGAAAAGCATATGCTGAACAAGTGCTGATTTTATTAAGATGAATATTACTTTTAAATTTAATGTATTGATAAGGAAAATTGAATATTTATTTTTTTAGCTGGCGAGTAAAGGAATGGATATAGTCCTTATCAGTAGAAGTAAAACTAAGTTAGAAAATGTATCTAGTTGTATTAGTAAGTAAATAATCACATAACATTTTTTAATCACTAAATAAACATATTTCGAGTTTTATGAAATATCTGAAATTATGATTTTGTTAATGATTGTATACTAGGGTGTCTCTTATTTTGATCATTTTTGTAAAATCTTGCTACAAGGATTTTTCTTTTTCTTTGGGATAAAAAAAAATAATGTTCAAATTTTTGGGGCATAATCTTAGTTTTTTATTATACCGTCAGCGATTGAATTTATTTCATTCAAATATGTTAAATTTATATTTGCGTGAAATTGACCACATTTTACTACATTAACACCTTAAGCATACGCAAAGTGTTTTTGAGCATAATTTTAAGTTGACTTAAAGCCCGTAAAATTTCCCATCAATCGACATATATTTTATATTTTTGTGTTTTTTCTCAACTTTCAAAATAAATTTGAAAAATAAATAAATTTCAATGTCTTTTAAATAAGAAAGTTTCAATAAATGACGGGCACAGTAAAAAATCAATATATGGAACCAAAATTTTGGAAATCATTTTTTTTATCCCAAAAAAATAAATAAATAAAAACAATTTGGAGTATGGTTTTACGAAAAATACCAAAATAAGAAATACTCTAATATATACCTATAAGAATATAAACATAGAATATTTATAAGAAATTTGTTGAACACATAAACCCTCATCCCATTATTTTTAATTTAATATAATTATATAAATCAAAAACGTAGTAAGGGGGTTTAAAACCTCCTTGTATATGATAAATATAAACTTCAAATACACAAACTTGTCAACATTTTATTGCAGAGAACATTAAGAAGTATTTTTTTTAATGTTTAGATATTTGAAAATAAAAGAAAGTGACTTCAATTATTTTTTAGACTCTTAATGCTGGTTGGGATATCTGGGAAATGTATCGTTCTTTAATTAGTGATTTTAAGTAGTCACAAAAAATATGACAACCTTACTATACATAAAATGTACTTAAGATCTAAAAAATTTTGTACAAAATAAATCATTTTTAAGGAAAACTTCCAAAATTAATTTTTAAAAAATTTTTGGGAAAATATTTTTAAGAGTAGAGTTTTTTTTATTGGAATTGCGTTTTTTTTTTAAATAATAATATTTGGGTTGATAGTGTAGAACACTAATCAATTTGTTTTAGCTTCGATGCGAAGCGGAGAAGGTATTAATTTTACTATGATGTGTTTTTTTTTTTAATTTTACTATGATGTGTTTTTTTTTTTTTTT
>NW_026099573.1:26752035-26765345 GCF_025091365.1 Daktulosphaira vitifoliae
AAAAAAAAAATTTGTCCCGACGATCTATCTTCTATACGCAAATGGCTACCATATTGAAAAATATACTATTTTTGTATGATAATTATGGGTTTTGTATTTTATTTTAATAGAAGTTGATGTTGCTTTTGCAATTATCCATTAATTATTAAAATTAAACACTATCTACAGATTTGCATCGAAGCGTTTCTTATGATAGTGATTTTAATCACTGTCAGATTAAATCTATACTGGACTCTACTATGCAATGTCTCCACTATGCCGCGACCCCACTGTGCTACCGTTTTTTTTTTCATATTTATAACTACAATTTTCGTGATTTTTTGAGAATTTTTTTAATTTTAAAACGTTAATGGGACAAGAAAACTTCAGATTCAAAATCAGTAGAATAATATACATAACAATCATACTCAATCTGAATCCAAAAAATTGTTTTCATTTCGATAATTTCGATTTTTCATGATTTATCGCAATTTTTTGGTTTTTTTCATTTTACTCAAATGTGAAGGGTGACGAAGGGCCAAACGGACTTCAAATTCGGATTAAACGGGTCATTTTACATGTCCGTAGGTAGCTTCGGTCAAAAGTATAGACAACTTTTTTTTTTTTGTGTGCCAGTGTTATCAATGAAATATAATAAAATATTAAATAAGAATTTAATAATATTAATATTACTTTTTTTATATACAGGAAAAAGGTATAATGTATCTACGAAAATAATTCAAGTAGATTTCACTGACAAATATCCGAAAATATATAATCTCATTGAAAAAGAACTACATGAAATGGATATTGGCGTATTGGTAAACAATGTTGGAATGGGTCCTCCTTATCCTGATTATTTTTTAAATTACGGCGAAAACCGTACAGTATATGATGACATTTTACAGTGTAATATTATGTCTGTTACGAGAATGTGTCAAATCGTTTTACCTAATATGGTAAAAAAACATTGTGGAATAATTATTAATGTATCTTCAGCATCGGCCGATTTAAATTGTCCCTTATTGACTGTTTATGGGGCAACCAAAGTAAGGCAATTTATTAACTTGATATAGTAATGAGACAATATATTTTTTCAAACATTTTTTATAAAACCTGGATTTTATCATTATAAAAATCTTAATTTACCACAAATATTAAAATATTTTGATTTCTTGAGATGCATTTTCGAAATCTTCTTGTTTTCAGTCTGATATATTTAACGATTAGGCACTTTTTTCGTTTAATATCAGCAAAACAAGATTGTTATAAAAATATTATTTTGAGTTTTGTGCACTCCCATGCGATAGTAATAAAACAACGACTTTTGTCATGTTTTTCGTATTTATCTACGTAATTATTCCCGCTTTTACTGAACCATTTTTTCTTAACGATACACTAAAAGATCATAAAAAGTTTAAGCTATCAGCGTCACAACTTTGTAAGATTCCATTAATCGCTGTAATAAAGAGAAATGTTATAAAAAATTACAGCTGTCACAAAACGGTCAATGTTTATACTTTTAGTGTTCACTTTCTATTGGAATAACTTTTTGAAAACAGGACAGCCATTGCCAAATTTTTATAAATATACTTTAAACATTCGTATTGATGACGATAGGCCTTTTTTGAAAATTTAATCATTAACTGTGGAGACTTAAAAATAAACTATTTTTTCTTTTCAATTAATGACAATATTCTAAAAAAACTAGGTTTTTTACCTTTTTTAAACCTAAATCAAATTAAAGATAATACAGTGTATTATAAGATATAAAAAAAACTATCTGAAATCTCCAAAAACCGGTCTAACTATTTGAATATTGTTTAGATCAACATTTTTTTTATAAAATTTTTAGAATAATATTTTAGAAAAATTCCTTTTTTATAACATACTTTTCGAAAATATGATCATTAACTAATGTATTGTGGAAGCTCAAAAATCATATAAAAATATTTTTTGTTTTAATTTTAGATGTTTCTACAAAGCTAATACAATTTATTTTTAGATGATAAAAGAAAAATAATACGAAATTCCGGAATTTAGTATTTATTGGACATTAAAATAAAAAATCATACGATTTTTCATAAAATTAGTCGTTTTTGTAATATTTTGCATAAAAATGGAATGCTTACATCACACATTCTAAATTATTTTAATTTATTTAGGTATTTATTGAGAAATTCAGTGTCGATTTAGCTACTGAATATAAAAAAAGTGGTGTAATCATCCAATGTATAAAACCAGGTTTTGTAACCACCAACATGAGTAGGATCCGCAAAACATCGTGGACTATTCCAAATTCAGAGTTTTATGTCCAATCTGCACTCCAAACTGTTGGATTTCAAAGTGTAACCTCAGGATATATCCCACACACTGTTTGGGTAAGTAAAGTTTAAGTAGGTCCGCATTTACATTTTTTGAGAGATGTCAAGTTCTTTTTTCTTATCGTTAATAATTTATGTTGAATAGTACTAACCCGTTACTGAGTATCATCTCCACAAGTTATTGTTTTTACAAAACTATTTGTATATAATAATATATTATCATGAGTACTTATTGTCTATTTATACAGATTACATATTTAGCTTTAATAGAAAAAAAATAATAATAATAATACTGTGTTATTAAGAATATTTACCACTAAGCTCTTATAAAGCTTAGGTATAATATAAATATAATTAAAAAACTAATTCATTGAGATAATTTGAACATTATTATTGGGACGTAACATTTTAATTTACATAAATATAAATGTAAAAATATAAATAAATAAAGTGATACTATTAATAAAACTTAAAAAAGTCTCTTCGATTTCTTAATACTTTATTTCCCAGAAAACGGGCGTATTTAAACATAAACAGTAAATTTTCGTTATGTCGAATCTCAAGGGGAACAGAAAAAAGTTCGAGATATCAAGTTTTATTAAAAAAAATAAATAAATAAATGTATGTTGTATAATGTACATGAATAATAAATAATACGAATGCCTTATATAAATAATTTGAATACTTAAAATACTGATATGACTGAATAAATTATTTTTTTTTGAAAAAATGTGTCATTAAAGTTTGCTTAATATTACTTCTTACTGCCACGATGTCTTCCAAATTAGATAATGCAGAAAAAGCCTTATCTTCCTTACCTGTAGTAGTTTCAACAAAATTCCTTAGTGTTTTTAAAGCATGTTTAGCTTGTTGAATTGTAACTTCAAAAATGACTTCCTCCTCATTTTGTGGTTCGTCTTCACTCTCGCTGGTATTTTCGATGGTTTCTGATAAAATATCGTTATCTGTCCATGTCCCACATACGTGTACATTATTGTCCATTTCCACATAATGTGAAAAACTTATGTCGTCTAAATTAAGATGATCAGCAACAATATTCCATTTAACATCAGAAATAGTAGTTGAGTTATCTAATGCAATTATATCACCGTCTTTAAATCCGGCTTTTATAAAGCAATTCAATATAGTCTGTGGTGTTACACTTCTCCAAGCCTTATCAGACATTCTTATAGCTTCGAGTATGTTTATAGAAAATGCTTCATTGTTATCTGTATTGTGTGAATGTATTTGGAGGAATATTGAATTCATTGGCGATCTCACATTTTTTACGGTCACCTTTTTTAATTAGCTCTATTAAACGAACTTTTTTCCGAAATTGAAAGAACATTTAAATTACGCTTCTTTTCCATTTCACTACAAACGAAAAAACAAACAAACGAATTACGAAAGACTACAAACGTGACTACCAACGCGCTAAGTCACAATCGTTAACTGAAAGTACTGCACAATTCCTGTTTTAACCGTAATAAAAATATTATTTATGAACTCGAGATAACGAAAAACGATTAATTTTATATCGAGTTATCGAGAGCAAAACACTATTAAGTAGTGATGGGAAATATCGAATAGAAACTATCGAACTATTCGATAGTTGTCCACTATTCGAACTATTCGATAGTCATTCAAAAAATATTCGAATAGTAAAAATATTCGATAGTTACACAATATATTCGAATAGTTTATATAAAAAATAAACTATTCGATAGTTTATGCTAAAAATAAACTATTCGGTTGTATAAAAAGTATTCGAATACTATTCGATAGTTTAAAATATTCGAAAATGCCCATCACTACTATTAAGTGTAATGGTAGTTTCAAGGGGAATTCAAAGTAGTTCGAGATAACAAAAAATTCGAAATAGCGACGTTCGACATATTAAGAATCTACTGTAATAATATTATTTGTTTAGGTAAAATGTATTCAAATTGCTCGAAAAATCAGCCCTCAGTTTGTACAGAACAAAACTATGGAAACTATGCTTGAAAGTCGTTTTAGAATACTGAATAAACAAAACAGATTTAAGAAAAATAAATGATACAATATTTATATTGTAGTATAATTAATTAATAAGAAGAATAATAATGATAAAAAAAATATAAATCTATTATATATATATTATATACTCTTAGATATACATTTCTATAATATGATATTTTAATAAATGAATCTTAATGATAACTATATTTAATCAACTATATTTAATATTCCGATTTTCCAATTTTATGTTTTGTACTGTCAAATGGGCCAATTTGGGGTTTGGTAAACATGGGATAGGTAAATATCTTTTAACAAAAAAAGTGATAAAAATCGAAAGCATTAGTAAAATATATACAAGTATTGTTAAAAAATATAAAAATATTTGTTCAAAAATAAAAGTGATGAAATTTGTAAAATTTTTAATTGATCTAGTCAACTCATTTGACAATATAAAGAATGTTCAATAAGTAAGGAAACAGGTCAATTATTACAAACGAGAACAATAGAAACCCGTTTCCTTACTTAATGAACACGCTGTATATTTATACCACAAATATTATTTTTAGTGCTACCTGTTTAAAAGTTGTATTTTTTAAGAATAAACATTAATTAATTCAATAAATTATGTGATTTTTTATAGTTACTTAATTGAATGGCTTATAAATTTTAAACAAGGATTATTTATAATAAGTTTTATGTTAAGTTACTGGCTTTATTTGAAAAAAATTATAAATAATTTAAAAAAATTAAAATCAAATTTCCTTACGTACACTGCTATCTTTTATGGAAATTAGATTATTTTAAAATTATAAAGATTATTTCAACAAGATGGCAAATTCCGGAAATCAGTAAAAACTTTTATTATTTTAAATATAAGTATGCATTTTATATTTTATAAATAAAACTGTTTTGTTATAGAAATGAAAACAAAGCTTCCGATTTTATACCTGTAGTTTATAAATTTCGTGTCCAACCAAAAACCAGGGGTAAAACATATGCTCTTCAACAACCATTTGCTACTTTATGGGATAATTTAATTACAGTATTGTGGTCAGTATATAGTAAAGAACGAAAAATTCAAATTGGTACTATCAACATATTTTATTAATACCACAAAAATCGTTATAAATGTTCTTATGTTTAGGAATAACTCAATTGCAGTGGGCACTTGAATTTATGAAATGTATGAAAGTAGACCACGGTTATCCAGAAAGTATAGAAAAAATTGTGGGTGAACTTGAAGATCATTTAATAGGACTTTATGCTAAAGTAGGGCAAAAATTACAGGATATTAAGGAAAAAAAAGCACAAAAGGAAAAACAACAAAAAGAAACAGATGAAAATGGTAAGTACAATAGTCACATTTTACATTAAACATAACCCAAACACGTCACTAGTGACATTAAGATAAATACAGTGGACCCCCGGTAATCCGGCCCCTGGTTAATCCGGCGCCCCTTGTAATCCGACATGTCTATTATTATTGGGTATTTTTTTTTACAATCTTCGATAATGCATTTGAACAGGTTACAATTGTGCCATCACTATTGTGCTCAAAGTATAGATTCTTTGTGTACTGTTTATTCATTGTGTATTACGTATACGTACCTAGTAAATTATGTCGTCACAAGCCCAGAAGCGAAAGCACAAAACACTGACAATTAAAGAAAAATGTGATATTTTAGACCGTTTAAATCGTAATGAATCTTTTAGTAGTTTAGCAAGTGAATATGGCGTAAGCCGATCTACAATTTATAATATTAAAAAAAATCATGAGAAGATTAAAAACTTCGTATCAACTACTGACTGTGAGCCAGGCAAGAGACAGACACTCAAGAAAGCTGAACATCCAGAAGTGGAAGAAGCTTTGTACATGTGATTTCTTCAGGAAAGAAATAGGCATGCTTCAATTTCGGGACCCATGTTGGCCATGAAAGCTAAGTTTTTTTATAAGGAAATTATAAAAAAAGATGATTTTGTGGCTAGCAAGGGATGGTTAGAACGTTTTAAAAGTCGTCATGGCATACGTTTAATGACTATAACAGGAGAGAAACTTTCTAATGATGCTACCTGCATAGAGCCATTTAAATTAAGATATTTGCAAAAGGTGAAAGATTTAAATCTTAACCCATCACAAGTGTACAATGCAGACGAATCAGGACTTTTTTGGCGTGTGATACCAAACAAAACTTTCGTTTCCTTTAACGAAAAATCCGTACCTGGGCGAAAAGTAAGTAAAGAGCGTGTAACCATACTACCATGTGCAAATGCTGCGGATACACACGCGCTAAAAATGGTGGTCGTTGGAAAATTGAATAAACCACGTGCATTCAAAAACATTGATTTGCCTGTACATTATTATGGTCAAAAAAGTGCGTGGATGACAAAAGACCTTTTCAGGAAGTGGTTTGATGAATGCTTTGTACCAGAAGTTAAAAAATGGTTGAAAAATCATAATTTTCCTCAAAAAGCGTTATTGCTTATTGATAACGCTCCCGGTCATCCGTCTGAAGAAGAACTGACAACTGAGGATAAATGCATCACTGCGATATTTCTTCCACCAAACTGCACTGCACTGATTCAACCAATGGATCAGCATATCATTCAGTTTGTCAAGCAAGATTATAAGAAAAATCTACTTCTGAAAGCTGTATCAAAAGATCAGCCAATAGAAAAAACTTTAAAAGAATTCAATATGAAAGACTTGGTTTTTGCTCTTTGTCAATCGTGGAATGCATTACCTTCGTCAACTATTACATCGTCTTGGAAAAAGTTATGGCCGGACATAGTCACCAGTCCTAGCAACGATCCGCAAATCAGTGTAACTTCGGAAGTAATAGAGAAAGTTGCTGCTGAAACACAGATAAGATCGCAAGATTTGGAAATCTGGTAACATGGATTGGATAAGGAGGAAAATATTTTTTATGAAATGTCTGACGATGAGATTATAAAAGAGATATCTAGTAATACAACCATAAATCAGGAAGATGACGACGACGTAATTGCAACTACTCCGCAAGTGATAGCACAAGATGCAGCTAACGCCTTTGAACTGGGTTTGCAATGGGCTGAGGAGAATGGTGCATCCTACAACTTTTACTTTTAAGAAGACTGAGGGACAGAGCATTGGTCTCGCGTTTCAATAATGTTAAGCAAAAAAAAATTGATAAATATTTTCATGCTTCATAAATTCATATCATGATTTTTATTCATAATTTTTGAATATTTTAGTATGTATATTTGTTTAAACACAATTACATTGTAATTGTATTCCTTAATGTAAAGTTGTTTTTTTTAAGTTCTCTAGCATTAATGACGTTAATTTTATAATAAAACATAAGCTTTCTATTGTGTTGTTTAATTTACTTAAGTCGACATACATAATGAAGCATGATTTATACTTCACACCAGGGCCTATCAAGACCAAATCTTATCTTTGGATTTGTGATTTTTCGGATTACAAGGTACCCTTTTGTTAAAATTTCCGGACTATAGGAGGTCTTAGGGAATACTCTATAATCCGACAAATTCGATAGTTCGACACTGACCTGCAAAACGTTTGTCGGATTACCGGGGCTCCACTGTATATATATATTGCAATTAAAAAAAAAATAACAACAAAATAGTTGACTTTGAATTGATTAAAATACAAGATTAAGTTTTCGTGTAATTTAATGTATATTTCATGAATAGATTTTTTGAAAATAAGGCAAAATATCGTTGAGGTTTCATTAAATTGTAATATCCTTAATGGTTATTGTATTGTAAACGGTATGTCGTTAACCACCACTTACACCCAAAGAAAAACCTCAATCAATTTTGATAGAGAAATTTTATCAAGGGTTTATGATAATGTTTTATTAATATGAACAAAATAATTATTCTTATAAACAATTATTGTTCAAGACAAGAAAAAAAATTATCGTATTGATAAATATATCATAGATTCAATAGTAATGATATATTTATCAAATTGAACAATGAATTTATTATATAGATCGAGGTTTTTCTTTGAGTGTAGTATTAGACGTACGTTGTCACTAAAACAGCACATAAAATAAAACAAAAACTGTAGCACAATTTGGACGTGACATAATTGGGACATGTATATCTGACAATGATTAAAATCACTACCATAAGAAACGCTAGTTTCATATAGATAAAACATACATTTTATCCCTACTATCGACTATTGTGTTCTATGTAATGATTACATAGAACACAACCCGGCTAACCCGGCAAACGTTGTTTTGCCAAAAAGTTTTTTTAACATTAAGTGAACCCAGCGAACTTAACGCCTTCAGATAAACTTCTACTAATAAAATATCTATTTATATATTATACTTCTAAATCAAAAAACTACTCTATCTAAAAAACTAATCAAAAATCAGGAATATTAAAGGAAATAGGAATTAATTTTGTTTATTGTATAATCCACCAATTCCTTAAAATTAAACACTATTTACAAATTTGCATCGAAGCGTTTCTTATGGTAGTGATTTTAATCATTTGCTATCACAGTCACGGATTGTTTATTATCAAATATGACTATCAATAGATATACTTTTTGTATTGTCAGTGTATTTATAAACTCACAACAATGTACCTTACTATCACTGATAATAACAATGCTGTGTACCTACTAATATCGATGTCATAAAAAATCAATTAGCTACCTGTATTTGTATTATACCTGTGTATTATACCTATATATTAACTCAAAAATTTGAAACTTTAAATGTTTATATCTAATAAACAAATTTTATTAAAAATTTTTAAAAANATTTGAAACTTTAAATGTTTATATCTAATAATTTTAAAAAGTTTTATTAAAAATTCAAATGCTATTTATTATTGAATTAAAAACTCAAACATTTTATTAAATTAAAAATATGCGTTACCATTTAAAAAAACAAAGTTGACACCCTTACCAGGCATAAGGGATGAACTTAAAAAGTATTACATATTTAATAATTCAAGAATAATGTGTAACTAAAGATAATAATAAAAAAAAAATTTTTAATTATTATTATTCTGTAAGTAATTGAGTGTGGGTTATGATAAAAAAAATCACCCTGTATATATAACTATAAGAAAAATAGTTCTGAATATTTCAGTTGTATTATCTACAGTATTCCCGGAACAAAAATTTGCTTTTTCAAAAATGATGTTGAAAAAGTACTACTTTCTATACGTATGTTTAAAGTTTTGGCCCTTCTGTATAAAGGGAAATTGTCCGATTAAAAAAAAAAGTATGACGAATGAGAGAAGTATATTAATAATATTTATCACAAAAAAAATGTACTAATCCATACATTTTTCAAAAAGTTATAGAAATATAAATTTAAAAATATAAAATATAAAAACAAAAATTTAAACACAAAAATAGCATATTTTTGAATATTGTAGCCACTTTCACTGTGAAGACAAATAAAAGTCCAAATTTTTTTTTCCATAATAAAATATATTACATTAGCTTTAATTTAGAATATATATAAAAGTGTCAGTATTTCTGAAACACTTTCAAGCTAAAATGTTTATTAAGTTAATTGCGTTCTAAATTGATTTATATTAAGCGTCTAAAATGTATCCTACAACCATTAATTTTGAGAAGATCTTAGGGAAATATAATTAAAAAAATAATAAATGTATTTATGCATATTTTAATGAATGTAACAGTTTTTCAAAGGGGGAAAAATATTATTTCTCTTCATGTATTACACCAATTGAGAGGCTTTAATAAACCTCAATAAGTCTCTCTAAAATTAATTTAATATGAATGTGTTATAAAAATGTTTATATTAACTTAGCCGTAAATGTATACATCTTTATTAAAATATTTATTATTACCTTCTAAAATTAGAAATAAGAAATGAAATGTAAACTATGTAATTAAATTGAAAATGTTTTTTCAAAAAGAACAAGATTATGTAGTGACTGATGATTGTAATTCTTACAACGAAATGGATATAATGAAAAAAATAGAAAATTTAAAACTACCTATTGACTCAGAAACTGGCGAGGTAAAATACTTGTCAGCATTAAATTCATTGGGGAAGAAGAAAACTAGGAATGATGACTGTACATCCGACCGAAAAGATTTAAAAAGTAAACAAATTAATAAACCTTTATGTAATTCTTTTTCTTCTTCAGCTTTTATAGGCCATTAAGACCCATCACTGCTTCACACAGCCTCCTCCATTCTTCTCGATCATTTGCTACTTCTTCCAGGGTTTCAACCCCAAGTATCCTAAAAATCTGGTTGCGCTCGTCTATCCACCTTTTCTTCGGTCTTCCCAATGGTCTCTTGTCTTCTGGTTTCTCCCAGATATTTAAAGCTTTCTACTTTTTCGAAACAATAATTTTCAATATTCAAATTTCTGTATTGGTGTAGTTGATTACCTCTCTCAACTACCATATATTTAGTTTTCCCTTCATTTATCATTAGCCGTATACTTAGCGCTCTGGATATTAGCTCCTTCGTGGTGGTTTTAGTGTCCTCTTCATTTGATCCAAGTATCACTACATCATCCGCGTAGGCTAGTAATGCATGCACTTTTCCATTAAAACTGACACCATTCGCTGTTTCTTAAACCTTCCTAACAACCTCCTATAGGGCAATGTTAAATAGTGTCGGTGAAAAGGCATCCCCTTGTTTTAAACCTACTGTTGTCTCGAATTCTTCTGAGTGATAGTTTCCGAATTTTATTTTACATCTTTATCTCTCAATACATGCTTTCACCATTTCGACTAGTTTTGCTGGTATACCGAAATTTTCCATGCTTTTCCACAGTGATTTTCTCTTGATAGAATCGTGTGCCTGCTTAAAATCTATAAACAGTATGTGTAATGGCTTCTTGTACTCGTAATGTTTTTCTATTAACTGTCGTAGTGTAAACACGTGGTCAACTGTAGATTTTCCTGGTTTAAAGCCGCATTGGTATTCATCTACTATTTCTTTCGTATATGGTTTTAGTCTACTTAAGATAACATTTGATAATATTTTATAAGCTGCATTGAGTAGCGATATACCCCTGTAATTATGATAGTCTTCTGGGTCCCCTTTTTTATATATAGGGCATATTACTGCTACCTTTCATTCTTCTGATATCTGTTTTTGTTGTCATATTTTCTTAATTAGTTCCCACATATCATAAACAATTAGTTCACCTCCCTTTTTTATAAGTTCAGCTTCTATCATGTTCTTACCTGGAGCCTTACCTTATTCTTTAGCATTTCTATTGTTTCTTAAATTTCTTCCTTCCCTGGTATGCATTGGTATTGTTCTACCGTTATGAGTACAGAGTTATCCTGTCCTTGGTCCTCTATTTCTGGTTGGTACAGCATTTCTTGGAACACTCTTTTGAATTCTTCAGCAATGGCTTGTTCGTCTGTTATCAGTCATTATTCTCATTTTTCATTATTGATGCTTTTGGTTTATATGGTTTTCTTATTTCGTTAGCTTTTCTAAAAAACATTTTAGAATTTTTGTAAGATTCCTCCATCGTTTCGATCCGTTGTTGTTCCCACTCTATTTTTTCTCTTCTTATTACTTTTTTCATTTTTCTTTGTTTCTGGGCTAGTCTTTTTTTATTTTCTATACCACATTCCATAACCACCAAGGATTTTGCTTTATATCTTTCTTACAGTTTTTATTGAACCATTGTTTGGTCTTTTTGCCGTTACTATACCGATTTTTTCTTCTGTAGCATCTTTTATCGTTTTCCTTAATTGTCTTTTAATTCTTTTCTATATTTATTAACTATCTATTCCTCTTTTAATTTGTCTATATCGAACTTGCGGTACATTTTTATTTTTTGATTCTATTTTGTGGGTAATTTTATATGCAGTTTTACCTTAACTAGAAAATGATCTGAATGGCCACTCACTCCCTTGTAGCTTCTACATCTTGCACACTATGTTTAAGTTGTTCATCTACCACAACATGGTCTATCTGGTTTTTTGTATAACCATCAGGCGACATCCAGGTTTGTTTATGTATTTCTTTGAAGGGAAAATACGAGCTACTAATAGTCATATTTTTTGACATCGCAAATGAGATAAGTTTGCTCCCACTATCGTTGGATATTTCATGTAG
Source organism: Daktulosphaira vitifoliae (assembly GCF_025091365.1). Classification (NCBI taxonomy): domain Eukaryota; kingdom Metazoa; phylum Arthropoda; class Insecta; order Hemiptera; family Phylloxeridae; genus Daktulosphaira; species Daktulosphaira vitifoliae. The sequence continues at coordinate 26,764,435 of NW_026099573.1, forward strand.
ACTGTGTTCCCCAACTGTAATTTTGAATATATACTCCTTACCGATTTTCGCGTTAAGGTCTTCTATTATAATCTTTCTGGTCCTTTTAGGTATACTGTCATAAACTCTTTCTAGTTGGTTGTAAAACTCTTCCTTAGTTTGGTTCTCTTTATTCTCAGTTGAAGCATGATAGTTTATTACTGTAATGTTTCTCCATTTACACTCCAACTGTAGGAGATAAATTCTTTCGCTATGAGCTATGAAGTATCTTACAATTGGTACTATGTTAATGTTTACTATAAACCCAACGCCATATTCATGGCTTTGACCGCAATTATAGAATATAGTTGCGTTACGAAGTTTGATGTTCCCTACATTCGTCTATCTGATCTCTTGTATNTTTTATTTAGCAAAATGGTGGGGACCAAGAGATAAGCAACCCATAATAGCTATCCATGGCTGGCAAGATAATGCTGGAACATTTGATCCTCTGATTGAGTTACTTCCAAAAGAATTATCTATACTTTGTATAGATTTACCTGGACATGGTAGATCTTCCCATATACCTCCGGTAAAATAATGGCAATTCAAATTTATTGTTTTTATAATGATTTTCTTTAACTATTCTCTACATAATTTTAAGTTAAATAGTGAAGTCCAGATAGCATATTTTTACAAATAATATTAAAAAAAATTTTTATTGAATTTATCAAGAAAAAATTAAAAAAAACCCAGCACAGGGGGGTCGCGGCACAGTGGTGACGTGGCATAGATGGATCAAGTATAATGATATCTGACAGTGATTAAAATCACTATCATAAAAAAAGCTTCGATGTAAATCTTTAGATAGTGTTTAATTTTTAAAAATTTGTGTATTATTCAAAAAGCTACATGATCTGCCAGTTCCTTATTAATATCTTAATTAAGATAAA
>NW_026099573.1:26765715-26766050 GCF_025091365.1 Daktulosphaira vitifoliae
AATTTTTTGTGAAAAAGTTGTCATTTTAAATCCCCCCCTGTGGGCAGGTAAAGGGTCAGATATAAAAAAAATATATACCAAATGATAGGTAAAGACATCATGCATCTATAAAAAAAAAATTATATTGATCCATACATCTTTCAAAAAGTTATAGCATTATAAAGTTAAAAATATAAAAAAGAATTTAAAAAAGAAATAAAAAAAAATCGTATTTTTTTTATAAACTTTGATGTCTGTTTTCACCATGAAGATAAAATAAAGTCCGAATTTTTTTTTTACCATAATAAAGTATATTACATTAGCTTTAATTTAAGATATATATAAAAGTGTCAGAC
>NW_026099573.1:26766302-26767103 GCF_025091365.1 Daktulosphaira vitifoliae
ATAGCATTATAAAGTTAAAAATGTAAAAAATAAAATCGAGAATTTTCACATAATAATAGCATTTGGTAGCCATTTTCACCGTGAAGATAAAATAAAGTCCGAAATTTTTTTTTCGCATAATAAAGTAGATTACATTAACTTTAATTTAAGATATAAATAAAAGTGTCAGACTTTCCAGAACAGTTTCAAAATTTAAGTTGAAAAAGTAAATTTTTTGTGAAAAAGTTGTCATTTTAAATCCCCCTCTGTGGGCAGGTAAAGGGTCAGATATAAAAAAAATATATACCAAATGATAGGTAAAGACATCATGCATCTATAAAAAAAAAATTATATTGATCCATACATCTTTCAAAAAGTTATAGCATTATAAAGTTAAAAATATAAAAAAGAATTTTTTTACAAAAATCGTATTTTTTTTATTAAGTTTAATGTCTGTTTTCACCATGAAGATAAAATAAAGTCCGAAATTTTTTTTTACCATTATAAAGTATATTACATTAGCTTTAATTTAAGATATATATAAAAGTGTCAGACCTTCCGGAACACTTTCAAAAGTTACGTTGAAAAAGTTCTACTTTCTATATGCATTTTTATGTTTTGAATCCCCCCTGTATTTAGGGAAATGGTCCGATTTAAAAAAACAAAATGTCAAATGAAAGATGTATATGAATACTACTCTTCATAAAAAAATTGTACTGATCCATACATTTTTCAAAAAGTTATAGCATAATAAAGTTAAAATTTAAAAATACAAAATCGAAAATTTTCACACAAAAATAGCATTCGGTAGCCATTTTCACC
>NW_026099573.1:26767166-26767611 GCF_025091365.1 Daktulosphaira vitifoliae
ATAAAGTATATTACATTAGCTTTAATTTAAGATATATATAAAAGTGTAAGACCTTCCGGAACACATTCAAAAGTTAAGTTGAAAAAATTAATTTTTTGTAAAAAAGTTGTCATTTTAAATCCCCTTCTGTGGGCAGGTAAAAAGTCAGATTTATAAAAAAAATATACCAAATGATAGATAATAACATTATGCATCTATAAAAAAAAGAATTATATTGATCCATACATCTTTCAAAAAGTTATAGCATTATAAAGTTAAAAATATAAAAAAGAATTTTTTTACAAAAATCGTATTTTTTTTATTAAGTTTAATGTCTGTTTTCACCATGAAGATAAAATAAAGTCCAAAATTTTTTTTTTGCATAATAAAGTATAATACATTAGCTTTAATTTAAGATATATATAAAAGTGTCAGACCTTCCGGAACACTTTCAAAAGTTACGTTG
>NW_026099573.1:26767711-26769024 GCF_025091365.1 Daktulosphaira vitifoliae
TTTCTGGTCCTTTTAGGTATACTGTCATAAACTCTTTCTAGTTGGTTGTAAAACTCTTCCTTAGTTTGGTTCTCTTTATTCTCAGTTGAAGCATGATAGTTTATTACTGTAATGTTTCTCCATTTACACTCCAACTGTAGGAGATAAATTCTTTCGCTATGAGCTATGAAGTATCTTACAATTGGTACTATGTTAATGTTTACTATAAACCCAACGCCATATTCATGGCTTTGACCGCAATTATAGAATATAGTTGCGTTACGAAGTTTGATGTTCCCTACATTCGTCTATCTGATCTCTTGTATGGTTACTATTTCCCATAGATATCTCTTCAGTGCAGATAGTACTGTCGTCATTACTCCTGCTGCGAACATTGTTCGTACATTCCATGTCCCTAAACTAAACTTTTGCAATTTATTTTTCATCCGAGGCTTCACTGTGTTTTGTTTCGGAACCAAGTTGTTATTATGAGTTGGGTGGTTAGCCCTACGTCAACCCCCATTAATCTTCAAGTTTTGAAGAATTTCTCCTCCCTCTTTATTGGTTACATTACTGGAACCAGTAAGGGGCTATTGCCGTGTTTTCCACATCGGGCGATGGGAGCGCCACTTTTCCTACACCATTACCTATTGGAATCGTCCACCTGGGACTTTCTGCCAGTAGGAGCTCGGGACCCCAGGTTCGCTACGCCGGTAGTACCAATTGCCTATTACCCCCTGAGGGATTTAATTATTATTAATGTCGATAAACTTTTTTAGATTCTCTAAATAATGAATATGTGATTGATAAATTAAAAAAGGCGTTGAGCAAGACAACGGATGACGCTAAAAATGCAGCAGTAGAAGAGTGAGTTAAAATACTTTATATACTAAAGATTTTTAACACGATATTTTACCTAATTTCTCATGAAAAAATTTTTGTTTTTAAATGTTTCATTAGAACAATTTTTTTACAGCTTAATCAAACAACTTGGGAAAAATAAAAAGTAAATCCACCTAAGATGTCAAAAATTGTATGAATAAGTAAAAATCAAAATTATTTGAATATTAAATTTATATAATGTAATCATTTAAACAAAATTAATAAAAAAAAATTATTTAATTTTTTTTTACTTTTTTTATTTATGTCATAAAGGTGTTAAAAATGAAAATTTCCTGTTATTATAATTCTCACAGAAAAATAATTTAGATACTCCTAATTACTTAATTATCAAAACTCTTAGGTAAAATCTTTATCAAGGGTTTACAGGACTTAAAACTTTTTTTTTTTTTAAAGAAGTCTACTTTTATGGGTTAAATAAAAAAAAAACCCAG
>NW_026099573.1:26769124-26788560 GCF_025091365.1 Daktulosphaira vitifoliae
GTCACCATGGTGCCGCGACCCCCCTGTGCTGGGTTTTTTATTTTTTGGTTGGGTTTTTTTATATATTACTCCAATATTTTTTTATTTTGAAGATGCTGAAGCAATGATATGATAGAATATTATATATATAAATAATAAATACGATTAAATTTTACGGATTGTATAACTAATTATTTTTATAGTTTTAAAGAAAACGAAAGACGGTATTAGGAACGGTAGAATAGCACTACAATGACAAATTATTATTATTATAATGAGTTCAAAGACAAATTTTTTTAAAAGAAAATCAAAGAAATACTTTAAGTAGGTTTTAATATTTTTATTTGTTGGTCAAAATTTCATATAGAAATAATTTTAAAATAGTAAAAAGAAAATAGCTGTTGACCGATTAATTAGTAATTAATAAAAATATCGAAATAATAAATCCAGAATTTTGAAGTTATTTTAAAAAGGATAAGATATATTATTTTTGTTTTGATATACAATTGCGAAAATAGGTATTAAAAAAATATGTTATTAATAAAAATATAACTCAATTAAAAAATAATTATTCAGCCATTGAAAATAATTTGTTATTTTCCAATAACCTTTTTAGCTACTAGAACAGTATCTAATTTTCGTATTGAAATTTATGGCACAATAAAATAATCTTTTTAGTAGTAATAAAACTCTTATTATAAAGGTATCTATTAAATAATTATTTAATTATCTTTCAATTATGTGATTGTATTAGGCACGTGTAATTTTACACCTATAATTATAACTTTAACATTAAATGTATGTAAAAGCAGTAGGTATTAATTTTCATTTAACTTATATCAGTACATGTGTTTAGCAAAATATTTTAAACTAAATAAAATGTTTTTTGAGGTATTAGGTAAAGTTATATTCACATTACTATCAGTTAAGTTTAGTTTTTCTTTTATTCAATTTGTATATAACATAATTTATGAATCGAATGTAGATTTTAAATCTACAGGAAAATGGGCAGGTAATTAAAAAAATAATTTTATAACTTTTGTTAATTAAAATAATGTAATATTAAAAAGGTTTTAGTAATNAAAATAATTTTATAACTTTTGTTAATTAAAATAATGTAATATTAAAAAGGTTTTAGTAATAAATTCCTTTTAAATATAGTAAATATAAAATCAAATGAACTATTTGAAATGGTTCAAATTGTCCTTAACTATTAATATAATAATTATTCAATAAATCTGCCAATTACCTTTAATTAGTATTCTACCATAAAACATAATCAAAATATTATAAAAAAAATCTTATAATTATTCTATGAGCCAGATAGTTATATATGTTGTTCCAGCCTTTTCTTAGTAATCCTACAACTTCTGGTCTATTGGATATTTTTAGTTACATTCTTCTTTAAAAATTATTAGATTATAGATAATATTAATTAATTTTTTTTTTAATTATTAGAAATGAAAAAAAAAATCAAAACAGTAATATTATAGAGTAGATCATAATAAGTATTTAGTAACAATATGTCATCTTAAATTTCTAGAGCTTTTTTTAAAATGTACAAACTTGAATTTTGCGTATCTCTATTACAATATCAAATGTTGGTCCATGCTCGTCAGAGAGGTGTACAAAGATAATTGATAAATAGATTATAAATAATTCGATAACCATCACTGATATACCTACCATTAAGGGATAGATTTTTTTTTAATGAAAATTACCGTCGCTTAAATTAACATCGATTATTTTATTGAATAAAAGTGATAAATATTAGTTTATAAATACTATTATTTCCTTACAAAAAATATAAAATATTCAGTATGACAAAAGATAAAGGAACTTTCAAAACAGAATGGGACACCTGTATAATGGAATATTTTATATCAAATTTGTATGTTATAATTAGTAAATTTATAGTTATAACAGGATGTACAGATGGAATTGGTAAAGCATACGCCGAACAAGTAATTTCAAATTATTCATAATAGTATGACTCATTAAATTTATGAGACAATTATTTTTTCCATAGTTGGCCAAAAAAGGAATAGACATTGTATTAATTAGTAGGACAAAATCAAAACTTGAGTGTACGGCTAAGATGATCCGTAAGTATTAAATTATAATTTATTTTTTATTGTGATTATTTTAACCTATAAAATTACATATTATCTTGATAAGGAGGATTCATTAAAAGAACACTTTTATACCTTACTTAAAATAACGTCTATGTGACCGCTAACCGTCAATATAATCAATAGAATATAGTAACGCATCTCCATTATATCCAGTATTGGATAAATATTTTTCTGTAACATAATTATACGTGCTACTTAAAAAAAAAATGTTCAAGATTTAATTTAATTTTTCCCTCCCCTGAAATATAAATTAATAAAAAATAAATCATTTTTATAGGCCTTGACAGAATTTAAGAATTAAACCCCTAGAGTTACCTCAGGATGCGCCAACAAGAAAAATGTATAAAAATAAATAAAAAATTAATTTTAAATAAGTTAAATTGATAGATAATTATTCAGTAAAATTTCTGGAGCTTCTATCTTTGACACAAATCTGAATATGTATTAATGTTACTATGGTGTGTTTTTTTTGTGCGTCTGTTACCACAAAGTCTTAGCTACTACTGAATAGATTATGTTAAACGATACGTCAAAAGATCACAAAGCATAACTCATTGAAAACATTACTTTCAAAATTTGAAAGTAGTGTTTTCAATGGTCTAGATACTGTTAATAAGACTTAGCTTGTAATAAGTCTAGCTAAATCTTATACTAGCTTATCTTGGCCTAATAAACCTTATCTTGGCTGGGCTTTATATAAGCTTTATATAAGGCATTATTAGCAGCACCTAAATCATACCTTAGATATGTTCTTTTTATTAGATATATATTTTTTGGAAATTAGACACTATACCTGCTAACAGGAGGAATTCAAAATGGTATCTTGCATTACAATTGAACTTTTTTAATTTGAATTTTATAAGTGCTCTAGAAATCCTGACACCTTTAAAGAGATTTTAATTTAAAAGTCTTATAATATACTTAGTTTTGAAAAAAGAAATATTGACTTATGTCCTTAATTTAAATGGGTATTTCAATTGACGAAAAAAGGATTTTTTGAAAAAATTTATTAGACTTCTTTTACCAACATTTTTCTAGGTAGGATTTTTTACAATTTATTACCTATAAGCATATTAAAATAGGGAGGATCCCTTCTCCCCCGAAAAAATTTTCTTGAAACTTTCTTTATACGTATTTGTTTAGAAGCGTTTAAGTTAGTGATGTTAATCACTATCAAATTTCAATTTATACCGGTCCCCACTAAGCTGTATCTTGACTGTACTGAGTTATTTTTTTTAAAATCAAATTGTGTCAATATTATGTAATATAATATTATGCATTACGGTATACTGAACCAATTTTACTAAATAGTTATATCCATATTCTATTATCTATAGATAATTACTACTTACAAAAATATTATCTATCACATAAACAATTACTATAATTACGCTCAATGGCGTAAATAAAATAAAAAAATTTGGAAAATGAAGAAATATTTTTCATTATTTTCTTAAATAATAAAAAGATATATTATAAATCCTTTTAAAAAAACTATTTTCTGTAAAAAATTAAGTTGTACTATGGATTTTATCACTTAACGGACTAGTCTCTTAGTCTTCCATATCTACATCACTGTTTCAGCTTATAAAGGGTCAAAAAGTATAATTTAGAATCATTTATTTAGGTGATAATTACAATGTTCAAACTAAGATTATAGTAGCAGATTTCACGGAGGATGAATCTTCATTATATCCACGATTATCCAAGGAACTTGATGGAATGGATATAGGAATACTTATAAACAATGCAGGACAGTGTTATTCTCATCCTGAATACTTTTTAAATTTCAAAGATGACGATCCCACATTTAAAAATATAATCAGATGTAATATTATTTCTATAGTAAATATGTGCCGTATTGTCATGCCTGCAATGGTAAAAAAACGTCGCGGTATCATCATGAACATAGGATCATTATCGTCGCCATGCCCTAGCCCATTATTAACCGTTTATGGTTCTTCTAAGGTATACAGTTTAAATTATCAACATTAAAAATATACAGGGTATTCAGTGTGTAAGGAAATGTGATGTCTATTGTTCTCATTGTTTATAACAATATACCTGTTTACTTCTGACTGAACACTCTGTACATAATATAAATCTATTAAAAATATGTGTATAAAAGGCTTGGTTTTTATAAGATACAAAAGCAATAAATGTAATAAATTAACAAACCCTGCATAATGATGCCTTACCCTTAAATACAAAAACTTTCTATCTAATCTTTTTGAAATTTTTTTCTTAGCACTCTTTGGCTTTTTTTATGGTTATCCGTATTGAACTAACCTAATTGCAAAATTTAGTCCTTTCACTAGATGTTTTTAATTAATATATCAATAACTCTCCGGAAATAATAATAATATTTATTTATTTGAAATCAAATAAACAATTAAATTAATATAAATACAATAAGTGATGCAAAATATCACAAAAAACAATGCATGTGTTATGAGATGTTAAGTAAAATCAACTAGGAATTAAAGTTCACAGTTTTAAAAATTAAATGTGTGTCATCTTATTAATATGGAAAAGATTTAAAATACATTTTTCTGCGTATGTATTTTTTCAATTGTACCATTATCTACATTTTAACCACCTTATTTTGTAACCAGTATCGGGATTAAAAGGAACTATAAGGGGTGAATACCCCTTATAGTTCTTAAGGTTTCATCCAGGACCCTTATAATTCTTAATTAGGTTCTGCTTGTGAAATTAATCATGATCGTATTTAGATCTAGACAATAAAACAGCTTTCTAGGGCATAAAATTTGCTCAACAAATAATATATTAGATAAAATATCAAAGGGTGACATTTCGTTGGTAACTAGACCAAATATATTGAGACTTGGCTTTGTCTCTAATGATAAAATATGATTTTAGTAATGAGTTTACAATGATATAATTTATATTTAGTTATGTGGTTTTCATTGTAGACATTTGTTCAAAAGTTTAGCGAAGATCTTAATACTGAATACCAAAATTATGGAGTTCTAGTACAATGTGTCATGCCTGGATTCGTTGTAACAAAAATGAGTAAAATAAATAAACCTACTTGGTTGATACCTACAGCTGAAAGATATGTAGAATCTGCTTTAAAAACTACTAAAATCGAAAAATTAACAACTGGTTATTTCCCACACACTTTGCTAGTAAGATTTAATGATAATTATGATATGATTGTGTTAAAGTAAAAATTTATTTTAAGTAAACAATTTTAATTATCCGTTCAAATCAGCGCTGACCTATTTAACCAACCTTAAAAAAAAAAAAATGAAAAAGAAAATTAATTCATAAGATTTAATTTTTAAGCTCATAGAATTTTTTCAATAAACTAATTTCAGTTTATTTGAAACCTTTTTTTTTTAGCTCTTGATTATAGAAAGAAAGGTAATTTACATATAAATGTATATTACCGATCTTCATTCTCGTCCGTCCTTGTTCTTGAAACACCTAGTCACGCTAGATTTTAACTGCTTTATAATTTTACCTACTTTTTAATCGATATGAATTACAACTTTTATTTATTTTCAAATAAATATTTAATATTTATTAAATAATAACGATATTTATCACCCTACAATGTTATGCATTGTATGGCAATTTTTATTCTAGATATATTTTATTATTTTACTTAAAACTATTTCACCTTCATTGGCATCAACAATCATACTGAATAGTATGCAAAAATACCGTAACAAAGGATTGAATGAAACAATGAAAAATAATTAAAAGAATGTATCTATAATAATGATGAAAACTAAGTTCAATGGGTTTACATAATATTATAGATTGTCACACTCCTCTATAGAATGTGTTATATGTGCTTATTAAGTTGTTTTAACGATATTGAGAATTACATTTTAATATTATTTATTATTTATTTAAATGTACAACTTTTAATTAATTTATTATAAGTACTGATGAATAAATTTATACTCGAGAAGTGTTTTAAAGCACTAAAATTATCTTCCTATTTAAACAATATTTTTTCCTATAATAACAAATTGTTTAAAATAAATTATTTTTAAAATATTTTAAACTAAACAATTCAAAAAGTCTAATACTTGTAAAATATTATAAAAAGTTAATATTTATTTTAACTGGTCCTTATACGAAACAATTTTGTTAGCTCTACAAACATTTTATGTATTACTTTAAATATATTTTTTTCTTTTGGTGAAAAAAGAACCTTTTTCGTCATCAACATAACCTACCGATATAAACCACATACATCCCTAGCGATATTCCTGCATTTTAATAAAAAAATATCATTGAGTATAGATATTATTGTTTTTAAAATGATGAGGTAATGAGAAAAAAATTCTTTTGTTTATCAAAATTACTATTAATTTTTTACTAAAAAAATTTCATAAGTTAGTAAATTTTAGAAATCTATAAGTAATAAGTAAAAATTACACAAAAATTTTGAAAAATACCAACCATCTGAAGTCTTTTACTTCAGGTTTTATTGTTGTACTTTAAGAATTGTGATGTTTAAATTTAAAATTAATATTTTTTAGAAAGTAACTTAGCCATAACATTATTTATACTTGTAGTTTTTTTGAACTTAGACTAAACAATTTTTTTAATTGAATCACAAAATTAATAGTATAACTGTCGCCTTACAATACCTAAAATGTTTTTAATTGTTGATATTATTTAATTAGTTTAATTATTTAGTTTGTTTATCTTCGAATTTTTGTTTGTCATTAGAATAACATACTCAATTCTTCATTCATGTTTTATTAAATAATAAGTTAAGTATAATTGACATAAATAGGTCACAAATTTAATTTTTTTTATTTACAAAATAAAGCCTCGATAATGAGTAGTATCAGCTACTTAATGTAAGAAATATTTACAGTGTACTTATCAATTATTTATATTTAGACTTTCTTCTTTAATGAGATTCTAATGTTACAGTAGGTCGTGGTGTGGCGCAGTGGATCATTCTATCGCCGCCTTATCACTGATATTCAGTGATTTGCGCTATTCGTTGTTAGTTTCTACATGAGAGACCATACGGGAACTTAAATAGTGATACAAACCTTGCCTTCATACTGATTCCCTTAGTTATAATAAGGTTGCTTCAGGTCGGCAGCTATTATGAGAATTAAGTCATATCAATAAGGTATCCAACCCCAAATAGTTAAGGTATAGGCAAGGAGACGATGATGATTAACTTGTTAGATCCTTTAATGAATTTAATAGTTTTTAGTACACTAAAATCTAACTCTAAAACTAAACCTGTTGCTCTGGTGACAAAGGTTCTGGCTTGAGAATTTACCAAAAATTTAATACCTGAACCTATTTACAACAAAAAAAGAAATATATATATATTAAATAAAAATATTATTTTTACTCTTCAATATTTCACCTTTTACTACTTAAGACGGAAAGGGTTAAATACACTCGAAGATAATTATTATTTTTTAATTTTTGAACACATTCAGTAAAACAAGCTATCGAATAAAACTAATATAATTCACGAAAAATTATAAAAAATTATTCTGATTATTTTTATAATATTAATGGCCACCAATAATTAATCATCGATTAATTCTTTATCCATCAAAGTAAATTGTAAATCAATATTTTTTAATCCGAAAATTTAGGAATATTTTGAAAATGAAATTATTTGTACGTAAATTTTAGCTTCGATGCGAAGCTGAGAAAGTATTATAAATTTCGTTTTATGTTAAATAATCCGCTTCCTTCTCCTAAATATATTTTAGATTATGGATATATTGTGATATGTATAGTTTACTTGTCCGCTCCTGCCTGAAATGTAAATAGTTATTATGAAAATAAATCATACGTTAAAATAATTTTCACTTAAGAAATATAAATGTACAGTAGGATATTATAAAATTTATTGCTGTAATAAATTTTTGAAGATAAATAAAAAAAATGTAATACTATTAGTTAATTATAATTGACCTTAAACTCAAATCACGGACGTAGTTTCAATGATAACTATTGACGATTCTTTTCTCAATAGTACTGCTATTTTTAAAATTGAACTGATGTTTCGCATCGTTGTATTAGTAAAACACTTACCGGTGACGACGATTGTTGTATTTTATGATTTTTGTTATTTTTCTACATATTAAAACTCGTTGGTGTCCGTCATATAACGACCGATATAACATTGATTTAAAAATCGTAGAAGTGTGATCGATAGTTAGTTATCGTAGTATAAACTATCGATAATAGACACACAGCAACAGCTGTAGAAGCAACAGTTACACACATCTTGTTACTATCTTTCTAAACGTCTAACGCTGTCGAGTCAGTTTCTCAATTATAATTGTTCGTTTCTATTCATTAGGCGTTGATTTATTATTTTGTGGTTCTAGTCAAATCATCGCGATCTTAGTCCACCACAAACAGTCTAACGTGTTTTGATTTTTTACAAAATAATTGGTTAAAACGCAATGAAATAGTTATATGTTAATAGTGATAACAATTTTTGTACATTTTATACAGTAGTTAAGCTAACTAGTAACTTGTCAACGAAATTATGGAATCGAAGCGAACTATTATCGATATCATATTTTTTGTCACTATCGTTATTTCTTGTAAGTACTCATTTTTTTTTATATTAAATCTTTTGTAAGGTACGCTACTGTCAACTAGATTGAATGAATATCGCTAAAAAATAACCTTAAAATGTTCTTAGTAGTTTAAATAATACACTTTCATGTTTGAAAGTTTATTACTTAAACATTAAAGAACGTGTTTTTTGTGAATAATAAATAGGGGAGTACTAATTTATTGGTTAAATTTTCTAATTTAATCCTTCAATACATTTTTATTGAATAAATAAATACACTATTATATAATTTATTATTTTTAATTGGCTAATTGTTCTATTATACCAACATAGTTCATATACATTATGAGCATTTCATCTTTTCAACGTTTTTTTCATTAGCGTCTGTAGTAGTGAAAAATTGACTACTCTTACGCAAAATATTTTCTTGTGTAAATTCTTAATTTATATGATGTTGAAAGAATACCCAACATATATTATTGTAAATTACATACAGTTTATAAATATACTATTATTATTATTATTATTACTTATACTAATTAATATGAGATAAGGTATTCTTCTGACTAATATTCTAGTTTTCTATTTCAGATAAACAACTTGTTTATCTGAATATGTGTTCACGCGTCGTTGTATATAATGATTAATTATATGTGAATGTTTAAATAGATTTAACAATAATTTATGGTGACTATTTTCTATCAAATATATATATACATTAAAAAAACATGCTATTATTTTCCAAATTTAGTTTGCTTATTCGGTCTGTTCAAATTCATGGGCAGTAATAAAATGTATATAATTTTTATTTTTACTATTATTTTAACTAAATATTTTAACTAAATATTTTTCCTGAACCTATTAACATTGTTTAAAATTATTTGTTCGATGAACAACTTAAATCTTAATATGAAATATTCTTTAGGTAACTATATTTTTATTCTAAAACATATTATAGAAGAAAAACAATGTCATCTAATCCAACATCCAAGTTATAAATTATTATTTTTGGTAAATAAAAAAGGATGATGATACATAAAACAGCTCACTTTATATTCAATTAAAAAACTATTATGATGTAAAATTATAAAGAAATGCGTTATTATTATGCCGTTATAACGGCAACAATCAAATTTTGATCTTTAGTTTACATTTTTAAAGAGGTATGCAAAAAAACATATACTTATTTACGAAATAAGAATTTTTATATTTCTATCTTAAAGTTAAACAAGAATATTTTATCTGTATTATGTATTCTTATAATAAAAGATCAAGTCCAGAGGTTAAATAAAAAAATTGGAATACAAACGGGAAACCCTTCAATAGAATCAACTATTAATAAACAATCAAATTAAATTGATAAAACGCAACTACTTAATCAAAATTAAAGTTGTTTAAAATGATATAAAATTAAAGTAATAAATAAACATGTTTTACCAGAATAAATTGAATCATATTAGATAGTATTAGATTGAAATAATTTTAATTATTATAACACGTTGAAAAGGTTTTCTTTAATTTAATAGACGCTAAAGACAAAGTATATAAATAGTGGAATTCTACTAATTTTAAAAAGTACTATCAACAAATTCATAAATACATTAAAAAAAACGTAACAATCTTAAGTTGAAGATGCTGAGAATTAGCAGCAATATTATTTTATGAATTTTGTGTATGAATCAATTGATATCAATCACGCATGTACAATTATTTTGATTATTATAAATTAGTCGCAGTGCATTTAACTAAGTTAACGATGTTATTTCATTTAGAAAAATGTTAATTTAAAAATTACAAACGTTCTTCAACAAATTTACAGACCACACGCCAAATCTCCAAGGATATAGTTTTGTAGTAAATTTATTATAAATAAACCTGAGCTCCTGTATAATCTATTTTTAGTGAATATTTATGCTATGAAATGGAAAATCATTATTTTTTTTAGTTATCTAAAAAAATGTATGGAGCATTCTGGAACGTAGCATTTTTCTATTTGTAATTATAAATAAAATAAAATTGTATGGGGCAATTTAATTCCTCTCACAACAAGTACATTTTTATATAACATTATAAAAAACCTTAATCATGTATGTCTATATTATTTTTATATTTACATTAAATTGATAGGGTCCAAGAGTGTTTCTTTTTGTTGGAAAGTGGGGTTTATATTTTCCACTAGCATTATTTTATAATTTAAAATGGAAATTATTTCAATTTATTGATTTGCACAAAAAAAAAAAAGACTAATGTAATGTCTCATGCGCTTAAAAAAAATATATATAGTTAGTTAAAAAAATGTATAATAATACGTTTTTACGAAACAATTTTTGAAATAGTATTAATAAAATTTTTGGAAAGTCCGTCTAATTTTCAAAAAGTTATTTCAATATTTCTCTTTATTACGGGAATTGATGGAATCTTTCAAAATTATGACGTTGATACCTTCAACTTTTTGTGATGCTTTAATGTATTGTTTCAATAGGAGCAGGAGTAATCGTATATTCGAACACTAAAATTACACGACTGAGCAAAAAACTATACAAATAAATAAAATATATATTCTAGTATTTTTTTTTTGCTTGAAAATCTTATGTAGTGAAAGTTTTTAAAATATTTTTTCAATAATTGTCAGAAACATTTTACATGTAAATTGGTTGTTAATAATCATTGTCTATTTTTCATTTTTATAGTTTTTAGTATTGTTAGTTGTGGGCCTACAGCTGTAGAAAAAAACTACATGGGATGTGATGATCCACATATTTTCAATTGTAAACAGTTTCCTTTGTACAATTATACAGATTTACCCGTTGCAGAAAAAAAAGAAGATTTATCTGTAAACTGTCCGTGAGTTTTTATATACAAATCTAAACTTTTGTTTATCTCTATTTTTAGAAAAAAAATTGTTATATAATTATTGATAATATTAATTTCTATTTTAGGTATTCAGGTTTGGAAAAACATTTAGTTTGTGTTGATGTTTTTACAAGGAAATGCATGAGCCCAAAGCAGCGTTCTTCTTTTTATCAACTATATAATAAACCACCCTTGCTGATGCAAGAATTATGCCAAGATGGTCCATATCAAGATGGTCAGTGTTATTTATTATTATTCTAAGATTAACTGTATATAAATAACACAGTTATTTTCATATAAAAAATGTTCATGATAGTAGGGTTTTGGACCTAGGACCTAATTACCTTAATATAATCAAAACATATATGTAGTGGTACCGTATTTAATTAAAAAATATGCTATTAAAACATAAATAAAAAAAATAAAAATCATAATCTATATTAAGGATAGACACAAGAAAAATTCTAGTAGGGATCATTCTACTAGTATCTAGGGTCACATTTAAGAATTGTGTTTCCTTGGTACTAAATTCTGTCACAAGCTAAAATCCAAACTTTCTAAGTACAAAATATCCGCAGTATATTAAAAATCAAAATAAACAATAATTAATGAAATAATAAAATATTCATAATTAAAGAAATATCAAAGTACATTCACCTCATCCATATTATGTTAGTTAATAGTTGGTTTCAAAAAAAGCAACTACTATTTTTTTTTAATAGTTAGTTAATATATAGGTTAGAAATAGATGAAATGTTAATTTTATAATCAAAAATAATTGTGAAGTATTCAGTCAAACATTTTTAATAAGTAATAAATTTGTAAAATTATTTCAAATTTTAAATTCTGCTCTAGAAATTAATTTTATATTCATCTAGTATTTCGTAAAGTGAATATTTTACCTCATTTCAATGTATTTCAACAAAATTTATGTTATTACAAGATTATAAAACCAATAAACATCTTTTTTTTATTTTTTACATACATTAGAACACTCATTTCCTCATTTTCAATTAATATGTTTGTTACTTTTTTTTTGAACAATGTAAGACATTAAATTTTAAAATAAAAGTATGTCATATACTAAAATTCTTTAATTAATCTGCTAATAGATATTTCCGTAACATGGTAAATTGTAACTGTTCACTTTACTCAAACCAATTTTTTTAAATAAAATATTTATTATTATAATTTTTATTTTTTAATTTTATAACTATTACAGTTGATCAATTATACAAAGATTATTGAATTTATAAATTGTATTTATTTTGTTATTTATCTAAACAAAAGTAAAGATGTGAGATGAATTGAATATTATTTTTTTTTAATTAAAATGTGCTACTTATTTTCTTAAAAATTAGCCCATTGTGCCATTTTGGACCATTGATAACACACTTTACTTTTTTTGTTACAAATTAATCTAATTAACATTTTAAATTAGATTAATTAACTTTTTTTTTATAATTTTCCATCACTCAGATATCTTGAAATAAATTACTATAATGATTAAATATCTCATTCATAATATCCTCTCTCTCCTACATTTTATTTTGAATTTATTGTTAATAAATAGTTTAAAAGTAGTTATTTAATAATTTACAGAATATTTGAAACATGCACCATGTCTAAAAAAAGTTCATAAAGAATATGAAGAATGTGGAAAAGAACATCAGAAACACATCACCGAAATGATGGCAAATAACAACTCTACCATTCAATTTCAACCTTCTCATGATATGAATGAAAACCTAAAACACTTATGCAGGTAAATACTTGAATGGAAAATATTTTCAGCGTGTTATTTATTAAGATTAGACAACTCTAAATATACTTCATATTACGTAACCATAATAATTTTCTTTATTTTACAAAGTTCTCATTCAATTTAATGTTTTGGTAGAATAAAAATGTTGAAATATGATGTAATGTCCAATAAATAAAGTTCTATAAGCTTCAGGTAATTTTTTTTCTTTAAAATTTATGTATCTTGATGCAGTGACAATAAGTACTCCGGTTTTTCCATTAAATGTCACAGATATACTAAACCATTCATTATAATCATAAAGATTTTTTACATGATGGGTATATAAAATTTGAAAAATTATCCTGTGGCTTATAGAAACCTTTATTCTTAGAATATAATATTTTCTTAAAAATTATTTAAAAATTTTGATGTCTTTAATCATGTTATAGTATTATTCATCAATTTTACATGAATTTATGTAACAAAATTATAAATTGATCAATAATATAATTCAAATCAATTTTATAAAATAAAATACTTAAAATATTCATATCACATACCTTAATTTTATCATTTAAGTAAATTTAAATTGAGTTCATTGGTATAAAAGAAATATTTTTGTGCTGACTTTGTTAGTTCTCCTTTTTACAAAATAACTTGATTATCTAAAAATATAATAGTTGTACATGGAATAATAATAAATTGAATAAATAATTTTTAACTTAGTTTAAATATTTTAAAGTATAATTAATTATAAATTGTTTTATTCATTTAAATAAAATACTATGCAGATCATTTCGTGGCTATTTAATTTGTGTCAACGACATAGTCAAAGCAACTTGTGGGGAAACAACAGTTGCATTTACTAAACAGTTTCTCAGTGAAATGGCATCTTCTCTTTTAGTAAGTAATATATGATGTATAAACGATTGGATATTTTAAGGGTGTGGATCATTCAGTTGTCATCTTATCACAAATGTTCAGCTGCTCTGTTTATTAGTTTATTGCTTGTTAATTTTTGGATGGGTGAACATATAGGAACTTTAAAGTAACCTTGCCCCTTACAGATCCCCCAACCTTAATGAGATTGTGTCAGGTTAACAGATGGTGTAAAAATCCTACCAAATCAATAAGGTAGAGCCAAACCCAAATAGTTAGGATAGAGGCTAAAGTGATAATGATGAAACTACTAAATATTTTCAATTTTTGTAAAGTAAAGTATTGTTTGATTTTAAAAAAATATAGTATAATTTTTTTTTTTGTCCCTTTAGACAAAAAACTTTAATTTTATTTAACTAAAACCCATATTTTTATGATTATATGATAGAAAATATTTTGAAAAAATTTTGTTCTTATAAATTTTTCTACCATTTGTGTTTTAAATTTAAAAGCTCGGTGCATCAACCTGTGAAATCTAATTTTTTTTTTTCTGTATGAGAAGCAATTGTATTAAATATTTTCATTAAAAGTATTAGAAAAATGTTTTTTCTAAATTAAATATCTCCATAAAATATAATAATATAAAACTAGTTTAAATGGAAAATCATATATTTTCAATATTAACAATAAACTATTTTCCTAAAAAAGTAAACTTTACTTTGGTTGTTGCACCAAGACCTTCAGTTGCTTAAAGATTTGTATTTAAAACATAAAAGTTATCATTAATTTGATTTTCATAATACTATAGTCTACTGTAATAATTTTCAATGAGCAATAATTTATATCAGTATTTATTTTTGTTATTTTATGTGAAAGATATGATAAAAAATAAAGTAATAGTAAAAATTTGTTTTTGTAACAGCATGAAAAAATGAAGAACAAGAAATTATAGAATAAAAATAAAAAATCACTAAACTTTAACAAGCATTAACTAATGAACGGTTCATTTAATAAAAAATATTATATGAACAAAGATGTTAGAAATTTTTTTATCATATCATTTACCTAAAAATATATAACTATTTTTAGAACTTTAATGGAAAAAAAATTAATTATTCTAGATTTATTTTAATCAAATAATTTTTTCTTTTGTGGAAATTTTAAATTTTGCATAGTTTCTAAAAAGATGAGTATTATTCTTAATTGATCATCACCCTGTTGCAAATTTTGCAACAAGTACAAAAATTAATTTTATTTATTTATTAGGTATTTTATGTCTGATGTACTTTATCTTAAATAATTACATTTTTAAATACATTAATTTTTTTTTGGAGATATATAATTAAATAACATTTAAGTAACTATTATAATTTTTAGTAAAATAGTTTGCACATTTGAGGGTTAATTAAAATAACTTAAATATTTTAACTTTCTATCATTAAAATATTTATGCTGATGTCATTTATGTTTGCCTGCCTAATAAAGTCTATTTTAGTTACATTAAAAAAAGTTATCGAATTAAAAGTGTTATGTTAGTGTTTTTTTATTAAATTATTAATTACTGCTTTCGTATTTCAGAAAATATGTGAAAATTCTTCCGTTGATATGAAAACTGAAGATGAAAATTCATCAACAAGCTTACATTTATCTTTATTTTTGATTTCAGTGGGATTAGTTTTGACTAATTCCTTTTAACTGTTATTTTATTTAAGTAAGCCCAATACTCTTTTAAATTGTTATGTTAAAATTATTGAGATTGTTTCATTTGATTGTTATCCTATAATGTTCTTGATTTTTAATAACTTGAACTTTTAAAAACCGTCCAAATGTATATAAAGCTCCAATATTACATTTTTAAAATCATAAAAAGTCATTTTAAAAACAACTATGAGCACTAGAAAAATGTAAAAGATACATTTAATTTTAATTGCTTTTTTCTTGTAGTATATTATACAATATTTATATTGGATATTTATTTTGTATGTGTTCATTGTGTGCCTTTTTATATTAGGTACCAATTTTATTATACTATAGAAAAATAATAGTAGACACTGTAATGTAATTATTTATATTTGTATATTTGTTATGATTTATATAATTAAATTTTATCATAAACATTGTTATAACTTGTTGGATTTTAAGTAATGTAAATAAATAATAAGACTAAAAAATTTTTGGAAGTTTTATAAAGTGAAAAGTAGATTTCTCTAAATATTGTGTTTTTAGCCTATTCAGGAGACACCAATCATAGATAAGCATTAAAAAATGCTTAGGGATGATAGTCCCTTTAAAAATGAATCATTACTTCATATGTTATATTAATTGTAATTTATTTTAATTACAAATATTGTTATCCATTATTTGTAATTAAAAGAAGAAAATTAATTGTATACTCTAAATTCTACATTTTTATTAAAAATGCAAATTTTTAAATAGTAAAATAGTTATAATCAGGGCTTGTAAGTTCATGCATTTGCATGTTTTTTTTTGCTTCTTAGGAAAACATGCAAAGTGAGCTACAAATCCATTTCATAATTATAAATACTAGTATTTGGACATTAATTCACATTAAACAATGCCAAAAAAAAACTTGCGACCCTTGGCTATAATACATTTGATGTGTACGAACATTTAAGTTGTTTCCCTCAATTACCAGCAGTATAAGCGATACGCATATACACACAGGCAGTGTTGTGGACGACTGATAGCGTTGTCCAACGGTAAAATATTAGTATATCACTATTGGGAAATTTATTTTTGAAATTGTCCATGTACGCTCATCGTTATCGTTTGTTATAGTAGTATAATCAAAATTATTATTATTTTCTTTTCTATTTTTTACTGCGACCTTTAAAATAATAATATGTGTTTAGGTATTATATTTAAAGTTGCATCCCCATAGCTATTACTGAGGAATATTCATCGAACAATGAAATCTAGCAATGAATATCTTTAGAATACAAAATTAAAAAAAACAGCAGGAATCAAAAAAGTACATGTAAAATAGCAGATGGCGCTGTTATTTCAAAATTTTACCTTTTACGAGAAATCTACCAAAAAACCGGATTGCCTGATATGGCTTTGTGTCTAGTCCTTTTTGTCTTAGTTCGTGGCTAACAGATGGCGAAATGAATCGTACGCTGATGTTACTGATCACGATTATACAAACTAGTTTGGCATTTCGACTAATGAGTTGAGTCGTTATTGATAGAGCGAACGGGTCATATGGATTACGCTACCATAATTCCTATAATAATTGTCCCAACTATGCCACCGTTTTTATCATGACTTATTTGCTGCGCATTTAACAGAAATAATTGATAACAGTAATGAACTAATTATTAAAAAATTAAACGATTGCTACGACCCCGACGCTACGTTATATTATATTATATTAAAATACTAGGTATTATTATAATTTATATTTACTACTTATGTTGATTGTGATTCATAATCTATGGAAAAATTAAAAGAAGAATAATTAACTTAAATAGGTATATCTATTTTTATATGTCCTGATGTAATTTCAAAATGGCCTACTTGAAATTTCGTACATCAAAAAAAAAAACTGAAATAACGCCCTTGCTGTTAATGTATACATTTNACATCAAAAAAAAAAACTGAAATAACGCCCCTGCTGTTAATGTATACATTTTAAATAATAATAGTTCCTATTATGAATTTATTTGATATGCTACTCTTATCCTAAATACTTAAAACTTTCCACCTGTCCTACCATGCCCTAGCTTATTGTTACTGACCTTCTCATTTCACCTACCTCGTGTATACTCTATATACTCTGTCTTATTCCTACGTATTCTTAAACCCTTTTCTTCAACAGCTGATTTCCACACCTCTAACTTTTGATTAATTGCCTCCTATTATCTATATTATAACCCTATACACTATATTGTCAGTGTACAACATGCACCATAGCACCTCCCCTTGTATTTCTCTTAGTGATGGGACAAAATAACAGTAACAGTGATTTATAATAGTGATTGCTTCAGTAGCAATAACAATCTGCTACTTCAAAGAAATAGTAACAGTAATGTATTTTGTGTTCTACACAAGGTGGATTCATTTGATCGTAAATTCTCCAATTTTCCACTGTGCTCAATGCTAATTATAGTGACAGGTTATGTCCAAAGAAACCAAATACTCGTAATAACTCACATCAAACGTCTTAATTCATTACTCGTTAATGACTATATATAATCAATACGTTTATTCATTAAAAAAATTCTAAAAGTTAAATTTTTTATGCCAAGTGCGATAACGTAATGTTTTTTGCAAACATAATGTTTGTTATGTTTTTTAGATTTATTATTTTATGGACAGAAAATAAATCTTATTTTATTATAACATAATTTTTCTTTATAAAATATTTTACTTGTTATTAACAATTTTTAATTTATTTTCTACAAAAATTATTATCTTCTGAAGTTCTGGCTCTATAATTTCTTTAAAATTACTTTCAAAAATATAAGATTTAAAATTTTCTTTATTTAAATCATTCCAAACCTGCTGAAATAGCTTGAAAATCGGTACGCCTTTACCAGTGAACAACTAATTTTCTATCGATAATGTTTCTGAGTATAATTTCAAATATATGAGGTGGCAAAAAAAGACATTCGATTTTTGAGAGCCAAACTAATATATATACAAAAAATCATAAAACATTACAGCATGGTTGGGTAGGGTTCGGTTTATACATTTTAAAAGTGATAAGCAAAACAAGTATGCCGGTACTGACGATATTGCAACCGCTACAAATCGCATGATCTACTATAACTTCAGTACTCTTATTTATTATTTTATTATTTCCATGTGTATGTATTTTATGTACTTGTATGACATAATTAATTTTTCTTTTTTATTAATTACTTTGTGATAAATAAAGACAAATTTTATATTTGCACAACTATACTTAGTACATTATTATCGATTAAGAATAAGACACTCATTTTCTTGAAATCAATTGAGATTATTTATTTTCATACACCCAAAGAAAAACCTCAATCAATTTTGATAGAGAAANTACACCCAAAGAAAAACCTCAATCAATTTTGATAGAGAAATTTTATCAAGGGTTTATGATAATGTTTTATTAATATGAACAAAATGATTATTCTTATGAATAATTATTGTTCAAGACAAGAAAAAAAATTATCAAATTGATAAATAATAATTTATCAAATTTGAGGTCTTTGTCAATATGAAAATATGTTTTTATAAATATGATACAGGTTTAATTATTGTTGTGAAAAATATTTTATCATTGCAA
>NW_026099573.1:26788660-26789687 GCF_025091365.1 Daktulosphaira vitifoliae
AATTAGTCATGAAAATTAAATAATTATCAGTTTTTATAATGTAAATTATTAACTACTTAAATTTGACTTGAGCAGTAACAACTGTTATTGTTAATGTTGTCAATGATCACATGTATCTTATTTCGTGTTATATTAGGTGCTTTCTTTCAAAATATCTCACTACCTCACCAGTATGCGATGCTCAGTAAAATTTTGTCCAAGTACATATTCCTTCAAGGATAAAAGCTTTTTTTCTTATCCTAAAGAAAATGATCGTTTGAAACTATGGATGAATAATTGTCAAACTAATCATTTGGCAGAGACTTTATCCAAAAAAAAATAATCTAGTAGTTTGCGCGGATCATTTTGACGATAAAATGTTTTTGAAAAAGACTACAAAAAATCGGCTGGTCATGATGCAGTACCTACAATATTTAGTGGTCAGTATTTTTTATCTTCGATGCAAAGCTGAGAAGGTATTAATTTTACTATGATGTGTGTTTCTTTAATTTATTTATTTTTTGTGTGTCTGTTACCTTGTTTTTTTCAGCTCTCACCGAACCGATTTCTTTCAATGATACGTCAAAAGATCACAAATCGTATCTAGTCGAAGACATTACCCTCAAAAATTGAAAAATTTTCCTTCATTCCTCATAAGTGGGAGATATTTCCAAAATAATTACAATTTTAAAAATCAGTAATTTTTGACATTTTTTTCTTAACACTACCATAACTTTTTCAAAAATGAAAATTTTATATAGATATTTGATGTCTTTACCTATTATTTGGTATATTTTTTTTATAAATTTAACCCTTTACCAGCCCACAGTGGGGAATTCAAAATGACAACTTTTTCACAAAAAATTAACTTTTTCAACTTAACTTTTAAAAGTGTTCCGAAAATACTGACGCTTTTATATATATATTAAATTAAAGCTAATGTAATATACTTTATTTTGGGGGAAAAAAATTTCGGACTTTATTTTGTCTTCACGGTGAAAATGGCTACAATTTGGCCAAAAATGGCTAACAATAATAATAATAATAA
>NW_026099573.1:26790898-26842786 GCF_025091365.1 Daktulosphaira vitifoliae
CCATTTACGAAGTTACAAGAGTATTGGGGTGCTACTGTCAATTTTAGACTTAAAAAGATTAGAGAGGCTAAAGAAACAAACGAAATAATAAATGAATGGGCTAGTTATAGATTACCCCTTGGATATAAACTCGTATGTAAAATGTATTGCTTATACATAAAATAATTAAATTTAAGGATTACATTTTTGTAGGTGGATATTGACTTTAAACAACTTATCAAATATAATAGTATGATGGTCGATTCATTTGATGATTCTTACCAAGATATTATGAATATTATAGAAAAACACAATAAAGACCGAGATAGCAAAATACTTGTAGAACAGCTTTCTCAAAGATCAGACATTTGTCAAAGTAATAATACTTTATTATAAATATAAATCAAAATATTTTAGCAGTTTAATAAAAGGATATTTTAGCATTAAATTAATTATTTTCTTGGTCAGGTGGAAAAAATACAGCATTCTTCTATCTATTAAGCTCGCTTTTCGTGCCAACGTCGAGAAAAGTGACGAGAGATGAAAATGGAAAAAAAAATATCATTAAATATTCTATAAAGGACTCTCAAAATTCATTAATTAGTTTCCACGAGACAGTTGACCAAGCTGAAGCTTATATCGCATTACTACAAAGTAGAAATCAGCCAATACAACCATTCATTTTAATTATTGGCACGATTTTAAAACCACGAGATATATTATTATATTTTGATGCCATCAAGTATAAAATTTTTTCAATAATAAGAGCAGTGGATGTCTGCTTTAAGATATTCCATGTTTTTAATTTAGAATACCCACTTCCATCATGCGCTGTCTGGACATTTATTCAACAATATTACTACAAATTATTTTTAAAGAACGACTACTCCCATCAAACAGTAAAACAAGTGCTACATGATCTCAACAAAATAGTAAAATAATATTATTATATTAATATTATATTGAAAAATCCTTTTATTTTTTCACTTTATATTTTTCTTCTTTTCATTTGTATTAATTATTTGTAAATTATTAATTTTTATTTGATTATTTAAAATTAATTTTACATCCAATGTATAAAGTTTATACTATAAACAGATTGTAAGCTTTCTTAAAATTCATTAAAAATAAAAGGTGATAAATACGCCGTTTCAGTTTATATTCCATATGTCTATTTAAATACACATGTGTAAAGGTTTTATTTATAATTTACTATTGAAAAATTAAAAGTTGTTCATTAAATTATTTTTAATATTATAAATACTACACAATATATATATTAAATAACGTGTTTATTTAAGTAAATTATTACCATAATTAAGATTAAATTTATAATTTAATATGGGATTTTATTTGTACACTGGTATGTTAATTTAATAAAAATTCATTATCATATTGAAAAAAATTTACTTAATTCTTTAAAAATTATTTCATCACCATGAAAAATTATTTATCAAAGTGATTTAGATATACAATAATAATTCGTCATATGTACGATGAATTTATCAATATGACAAAGTTATACTTATTATATTGATAGAGTATTTCATTATTTCAATAATATCATCATTGTTATAATGATAAACAAACCACTACAATTTTTCTCTATCATATTGATAAATATATCATAGGTTCAATAGTAATGATATATTTATCAAATTGAACGATGAATTTATTATATAGATCGAGGTTTTTCTCTGAGTGTAAAGGAAATAATATTATTATTGTAATGTTTTTTAGCTTCGATGCGAAGATGAGGTCTTAATTTTACCGCGTACTACTTAAGGGACTTAAAACTAAAATTACCACCGCAAACTCGGTATCTCCGCGATCAATAGCCATCGATTAATAAGCTATCCAAAATTCGGGGTTATTTTCAGAAAGTCGCCCCAACGGCTGGCGCTCAAGCGGATAACCATGCTCCGGTGGCGGACTCGCCTCTCGGAGGAAACGACAAGAGGCGAGTGGACCAGGTCCCTCACAGGACCCGATCGGCTGGATTTGTGTGGACCGGACTCACGGTGAAATGACTTATCGTGTCACCTAAGTGATGTCCGTTCACGGCTGCTATAACGAGTACTTGCACCGTATTCGTAAAGCACCCGCGCCGACGTGAAACCACAGTTCGGATCGCATGGACCTCTGATTGCAGAGGCTGATAGCGCTCTGCACACCCTCTTCCTGTGCGAGGCGTGGGCTCAGGAGCGGGACTAGGGTCCACGTTCCGAGTCGGGTCCATGATAAACCTGATGTTGAGGAGCCGGGAGGCGTGGAGGCCGTCCAGGCGTTCGCCGAATCCATCTTGTTATAGAAGGAGGAAGCGGAACGTCTGAGATAGAGGCAGCCACGCCGCCCTACACAGAAGGACCTGAGGCGCTGGTTTAGGCCGGTGTCTTAGGTTCTTGTTATTGTTTTTGAGTTATTTTGCCAACCCTCCCTAACGATTCCCACTCTGGGATCCGATTAGCGAGAAGGGGCCGCATCACGTTGCGAATCAGCTCTTGATTAATTTCGGGCTGATTCACAACATAGTGGTGTGAATTATTAAGACGGCGTGGGCCGCCCTGAAGTAATGCCTAACAGCAGTTCTAGGGCGTCTCACAATAAGCCGGTCGAGAATAATAAAAAAAAAAAAGTGTGTCAACGAAATGTTCTAGACCCCTCACAAAATGCTAAATTTATTTTTAATCATGTTAAGTTTTTAGGGTCACATGAATTTACGAAATTAGACTTGTCAGAATCTATCATTAAAGTAAAAACGACCCATACTAATCATACAACTAGAATTATATATGATCTTATAGTAATTAACAAAAACGTTTTTATTGGAAGTTGTATAACACAAATCAAAGATAATTATGCGATCGTATCTATTTTAAGCACATAAGAAAAATATGTTTCGATTTCTATAAATAATATTAAATTTGATTTTTTCCACAAGATTTTGTGCTCATAAATAATAATGTAAATAATATCAATTGTAATAATGTTAACACTAATTAATAACACTAATAATTATAATATATTAACTCAGGGGCGTACCTCAAGAGTGGTTTTGGGGGTTCAAACCACCTCCAAATTGACTTTTTATATTCTTAACCTTATTTTTTTCATGAAGTAAAAATTATATATTATAGTTCACTACAGTCACGGTGAAATATAATTTTGTTTTTATAAGATTAAGTCTTCAAATGTGTTTTTAATATTTGACAGTAGTATTAAAATAATATGGGTTTTTATGAATAAACTTTTATTTTTTAGTTTATTTTATACCTACTAATTTTAATGATATAATTGTAAATTTAATACTAACATCAAAAAATTAAAACCACCCCAAAAACAAAATTCTAGGTACGGCCCTGAATTAACTGTTTTAAATCAATACCTTAAATTAAATCATTTAAACGGCAAAGAAAAGTCGTCTATTAATAATTTATGCAATCAATTTAATGATATATTAATTTTACCCTGTGATAAATTATGTTATACTAATCAAATTGTACATAAAATAATTACTCCCAATACTCATCCAATTAATATAAAATAATCAAATACCCTATGTGTCATAAAGAAGAAGTTGATAAACAGTTAAAAAATCTTTTAAAGCAAGGTAGCATTAAAAAGTCAAATAGTCAATGGAACTCGCCTTTAAACGTGGTACCAAAAATATGCGACGTGTCTAATAAAAATAAATGACATATGGCTATATGTAATAGTAGAAATATGGCAGAAGAGAAAAAGGAGAGAAGATTGGATGGAGTTCTTGTGCAAAGAAGCCATGTGTGCAGTAAGTAAGACGAAGTTTAAGAGGTATGATGAGTTGTATGTTAGGCTAGGAACAAAGGAAGGCGAGAAAGAAATCTATAGACTTGCAAAGGTAAGAGAGAAAAGGTCTAAAGATTATTATTATATAATGTGTATAAAAAGTGTTGATAATAAGGTACTTTCGAGTGACGATGATGTGAAAAAAAGATGGAAATATATTATTTAGTATTTTGAAAAATTACTGAATGTGAAGTACTCAAGAGACATTAGAGGATATCTCATGGAATGAGGGACTGGTAGATTTAATTAGTGAGAAAGAGGTATGGGAGGCTGTGACATAAATGAAAAAGAATTAAGCAGTGGGACCAGATGAAGTGCCACCAGAAGTATGGAAAATATTAGGAGGTGTTGACATAAGTGTTGAAGAGTATTTTAAAAAATTACTGAATGAGGAGTACCCAAAGAGACATTAGAGGATATCCGTGAAATGAGGGACTGGTAGATTTAATTAGTGAGAAAGAATTATGGGAGGCTGTGGTATCAATGAAAATGAATAAGGCAGTAGAACCAGATGGAAGCACCAGTAAAAGTATGGAAAATATTAGGCGGTGTTGGTATAAGGTGGTTGAAGGAACTTTTAAATAAAATCTTATTAAAAGGGAAAATTCCATAGGAATAGTATTCTAGTGCCGATATTTAAAGGTAAAGGTAATAAAGAGGATTGTGAAAATTATAGCGGCATATAGCTTGTGAGTAATAGTATAAAAAATTGGGAAAATGTAATAGATAAGAGAATAAGAAGCCTTTATTTATTCTCCATAGTGATGGATAAAATTATAAGTATGGAATATATTAGGCGGTGTTGGCATAAGGTGGTCGAAGGAACTTTTAAATAAAATCTTATTAGAAGGGAAAATTCCAAATGAATGGAGGAATAGTATTGTGGTGCTGATATTTAAAGGTAAATGTGACATACAGGAGTGTGGAAATTATAGAGGCATAAAGCTTATGAGTCATAATATGAAAATTTGGGAAAAGGTAATAGATAAGAGAATAAGAAATGAGACATCGGTATCTAAAAACCAGTTTGGATTTATACCTGGTAAGTCAACAATGGAGACAGTATTTTGTGCGAGGCAGGTTGGGTTTGGTAGGTTGATGTTTGCTGACAATATAGTGTTAATAGGAGAAAATAGGGAGGAAATAAATCAAAGGCTAGAGGCGTGGAGATCAGCTCTTGAAGAAAAGGGTTTAAGAATAAGTAGAACTAAGACATAGTATATAAAGTACGAGTTTGACATAGGAGAACACGAGGTAGGTGAAATGAGGAGGTCAGTGACATTATAGACAGAGGACATGATAGTAGAGGTGGAGAGTTTTAAATATTTAGGGTCAGTTGTACAAAAGAGTGGTGGTATTGACGAGGATGCAAGACACAGAATTAAGAGCGGGTGGTTGAAGTGGAGAGAAGCGTCTGACGTCTTATGCGATAAAAGAATTCCACTGAGGCTGAAAGGTAAATTCTACAAGACTGTAATAAGGCCAGCTATGATGTATGGTTCAGAGTGTTGGGCGGTTGATAAGAAAGTAGAATAGAGAGTGAGTGTAGCAAAGATGAGAATGCTTAGATGGATGAGTAGAAAAACTAGGAGAATAGAATAAGGAACGAATATACAAGAAGGAGTATAGGTGTTATAAATATGATAAATTTTTTCCTTCTTTTAATTGTGAAATAACGAAGAGTCATGTCATTTATTTCTATCATCCACTTAGCCAATTATTGTGAGTAATTCTACGTTTACATTTAAGTATTTTAAATATCGGTAATCTTTTTGAAATGTAGGACTATTATCAGTTCGTGGCAAAGGTTTTTTCCCGATTTATGACGTATAATCATTTTGTTATTTTAACTAAATAACGAAATTTATATGAATAACTAAATGTGTGTAATTAAAATTCTTGGTTTTTTCTGGACTTAGAATAAGTAGTTATTTAGTTAAAAGACAGTTCAATATTTTTTATTTTACTGCATTAAGTGGTTATAAAATAGTAAGTTGTAGTGAATTTGAGGAGTCCACAATAGTAGTATTTGTGGTATTCTGGAAATGGTAGTAACCCGTTTTTTTCTTTTATCAAAGATGTATTATCATGACTAACAATTAATTGATATCTAATTGGAAAGTTTTCTTCTTATTATTCAAAAGTACTAATGTATATCGAAATTACCTTTTGTCATGCAAATATTTGAACGTAGCAAGAGGCATAATTAGTATTTTGTGCAAAAATGTTACCATTTTCAAATTTTGATGAAATTGAATCATTTGTTGACGATCGAAATGTTCTTGAAAAATATCATAGGGTATGTATGATCTTAGGAGATAGCTATAAATCCTATTACCATCAAGTTCTTAGTTATTGGTTTGATGGTAATTTGCCAAAAACTATATTTGATCAAGAAATACGGAAAATTATTCAACCAGAATATATCAAATATCATAATGAATTTATTACTAGTATAGTTAATTGGTTACCAATTATGAGTAAAGACTTAGAAGAAGCTGAAGAAATTGCTAGGAATCCAACCAAGTATAAATACCTAAATGAACCCATAGAATCAAGTAATATATTTTTTAAAAATTTATTGGGATATATACCAAGTCAACCTTCCAGTCCTTCAGAAATACCAGAATTTATTAATCATAATTTTATACCGAAATCAACTGAAGAAGCAATTCATACTAAATTTATAGCTAATATTATAGGATCATCAACTTCATATAAAACTATTAATCTTGATGTTGAAAAAGAAGTATGTGAACTAATATCCAGCGTTTTGAAATTTTTTTTAAAAAACCTTATAAAACGAACTTCTGATAATAGCTATCCTAAAGAATTAAGTGAATCCTATGAATTAACAGATTTTTTTATTGAAAAAAAAACAATTTCTGTTAATGATTTTCTTATAACTTTACAACAATACCCTAGAACTAAAAGTATTTTAAACATTATGGAAAAAGTTCGTTTTTTACCTGGAAATAGTTATTCTAACCTAGCATCACTGAATATAAAATAAGACATCTTCAAAAATAAAAATTTAAATAATTGATTTGAACAATTTGATTTATTTATGTTCAAATGTATGCAAACAACAAGAAAATTATAATCGATTTTCTTGTTTAGTTATGTATAATTCAAACCTGATGTTATAATTTAGTAATATATTTTAATATAAATTTTTATTTTCATCTTTTCCATATAGTAACTTTCACTTTAATTTGATTTATGATTCAGATAATTTTTTGTGACGTTACATATTATTAAAGAATTAATCATAAGATTTTGTATAAATGCATTGACAAGAAACTTTATACAAGTAATAATTTTATCATATAATAATTGAAAATGAATTTTATTAAAAAAAAATTTTATATTGTATGTATGTAAATATTCTTTATAACTACTATAATCAAGTAATTTCTGTGTTATTTTATTGATTTAGAATTAAACTGAAGTTATTTTTTGTTTGCTATAAGTAATAAAATATATATATTATGAGTTACTATTTCGTTAATTACTGGTTTATTAATTTTCCAATGTTAAAAATTTTTTTAAGTCAACCAGACTACTGCTTTGTATAAGGACCATGTTACAAAAATAATCTACAAAATTTATTTTAAGTATAACAAGATTATATTTATGATTTATAACATAATATATATAGTTCAAATATAAGTGTACAAAAATATTTTGTGTTTTTAATTCTTTAATACAATACTAATATCAATGTTACATTTTGTACAATAGGACGGACAAGGTTTAATGAATATTAAAATTTGTTATTTCACATATATTGATTAAATTTATACATAAAATAAATTTATTTAACAAATAAATTATTTAAACTATTATCGAGTGATTTTACAAAAAAATGTGATGTTTGTAAATAGAATTTATTTCTTTTTATATTTATAAATATTGTAAAAAAAGGTGCACAAGTATTAGCTAATTTCTTTTTAAATTTAATTTAACGTATAGTTTGATTTTAAATTATTATCAGAAATTAATATATCAATAGTAAATTTCGGGAATACAGAGTGATTTTTTTATTATAACACACTCATGATAAAAAAATCATCTTGTATATAAGATTAAAAAATGATTTTCCAGTATAAAAATATGTGTTTTTAAATCAAATTTTTAATCATACTTAATTTTATTGGTTAATTTTCTTATGTAACTATAAAAATCAGATAAAAATTAGTTCTATGAGTAAAATATGTTTGATGTATACAAAATACTTTTGGTTTACCCAAATGGGATGGATTTATGCAATAACAGTTATTTATGAAAACTTTAAATTAAATCATTTACACTATAAATAGTCTTTCAAGTTATTTCTTTAAAATTTAAATAACTTTTAAACTCTAGTTAAATAAAAATAATAGGAGACCTCCTGCCCTTAATAAAGTATTTGAAAAATTACCAAATAAGTAGTAAAATAAATTAATCTGCAAACTACTATTACACCCAAATATTATGACAACATTGTAAATAGTAAGATTTCACTAGTTAATAAAAAATGACTAGTATAGCGATTTTAAAATTACAATACATTAAAATAAAGGTGTAAGTACCAAGTTGTAGTTTTAAAATATTATTGTTAAGTTCAGAACAATAAAAAATAAACTTATATTCAAAGAACTGCAAAAAAAAAGTATTAAATTAGTATAATTTATGGATTACATTAGTATGATCTATAAAATATTAAGTGACAAAAGTTAACTTAATTTATTTTTAATTAGTATATTTAAAATATAATGATTAACAAAAATAACATACAAGATAACTAAGTAATAAAGTTAGTATTATATATATATATATATATTTCTATATTTTAACAATCAATAAATCATATAAAAAATTAATAATATGTGAAAAATATGAAATTCTGATCAAAATTTCAAATTAAAATTAAATTAAAAAAGCTTTGGATTATTAGCATATGTAAAATTAACAAAAATTGTTAAAATATTTTATTCTATTTAAGGTTGAAATTTAAATTAAAACCAACAATAAATCTGTAGTTTAATTTTCTTTCAAAATACTTGATATTATAATATAACTAAGTGATTAATTTGAGAATTATTATAACAAACCTATAAAAAAAAGTATTTAACAAATTAAAATTAGTATTTAAAAAGTGTAATTAATGTGTGATGAATATGTTACTTTAAATCATAGATACTAATGTTTTATTTATAAATAATTAATATGTNGTTACTTTAAATCATAGATACTAATGTTTTATTTATAAATAATTAATATGTTGAAATTGTAGTCTGTTTGTGCATAACATTATTACCTTGCGCAATTTCTCCACGTTGAATTGCATGATATTTTAAAAGAGCATCATAACCATAAGCAAACATAGCAGCAAATCCAAAAAACTAATAAAATTTAATAAAAAAAAAATATATATAAAAATGAGTACAGATTGTGTCCTAAGTTTTATTTTTTAAATAAAGTGGAAATAAACTAATATACTATTAAAAAAATATTTATATTATACTAAATAAGTAATTTCATTTTAATAAAGCCTATGAGTGAGTAAAAACTTGCATTTTAAAATGATTATTTAAGAAGAACTATTCTGGTTAACTACTATATATCATTAAAAAGTTAGGATTTTATAGTTAATTTTCATGACCCTTAAAATTTATGGATAACTATTTATAATAATTATATTAATTTAGGGATTTATCAGATATATTTAGTGTATATTAAATGGCATTGAGCAGATACCTAATTTGTAAAAATATTTAGTTCCATATAAGTATATGCAATATATATATATATATATTGCTATTTTGTCACAATCTAATTGTTGTGTTTAAATTATAATAATTAATTATCATATACTTATTATATATATATTTATTGATATTAGATACAAACTTGACAATTTAATTTCATTAGTAATATACTGATAACCTGGAATATATATGTATATTTAAATATTTTAAGGAAACTGAAGTTTGTGAAATTTTGTGATAAGTTCATACAGTTGTGAAGAAATATTTTTTACTTTTAAGGGAGAATAAACTTCCCACAACTATACCCGTTACAAGTTACAAGTGGTGTAAATAGGGTCTTATCTTGGCAAGATATACATAAGAAAAATTTTCACTTCCTCTCCAAATGAAAAATAATTGTATCTTTGTCATATAATTATATTTGTATGGAGAGGTTAGGACACCCATATTTCTCCCATGACTGGAATAGTGATAGTTACAATACATTACTTGGAATCTAAGTTAATTAATAAAAATTAGAATTGGCTGGTGATGTTTTTAGAATAATTAAACAAAAATATATAAAACGTAATGTGTATTCATAACGGATTTACATTATAAATCTATTTCTAGCTCATAATTAATCTGAGTTAAGCGTCTGCTGAGTTGTATTAACATTTATATGGATGAAGACTTGAATTCTTCAAGAATCTCTTAGGCAGTGGCGTATATAGGGGGTCTTTTGCGTCCCAATGCCCCCAGAGCCAAATACATTTTTATTAAATTATTATTATTTATTTAATATTTAATGATTGATTGTAAATAACTAATAAAATAAAAAATTATCAAATTAAGAAAAAGACTTGTTGGTTGATAATAACTTTTCAACTAATACTTTGTATTATTAACATTTTAAAATAAAGAGTGAAAATGAGTCAGGGAGAGTAATATTTAATGATAGAAATAATATAACCCACACCTCACCACTACACAATATTTTATAATAGTAATAACTTACAAAATAAAAGTTGTTATTGACCAGTCATTTTTTTAATTAGATCATTTTTTATTTTATTAGTTAAACATGTATGTTGCCATTTAAAGAATAAAAGTTGATACTCTTATAAGGCACAAGGGTAAATTTAAAATTAAAATTGTAATTAATAAATGATAAATCAAGATATATATGAAACTAAAAAATATTAAAAATAATTTTTTTAAATGATTATTATTCTAAAAGAAATTGAGTGAATATTATTTAAAAAATCATTCTATATACACTATTTTGATAAATAAAAAATAATATAATTGTCAGAACACAAAAAAAATTGATAAATAAATAAAAATATAAGTAACATTCTTATTTCTCGTGAATACCAATATGATAGTATATTGGAACCATTATGATATCATCATTTTTAGGATCTAACTTTCTAACAACCTAATAATAATAAAAGGTACACATTCTCAAACGTCATATCAATAATTTAAAAAACATTTAGCAGTCCTAAAATATTCAATGAAAGGATATTTACCAAACTTAGTGTATAGCTGAAGTTCATTCCAATATATGAAGCTGCTATAGCTGCAGAAAGCAGATATAATAATGGCCAACAAACGTTAAAGATCATTTCCTAGTTGAAAAATTTAATTTATACAAATTATGTAATAAAATTTACTATTGACGTAATGCTCCCAAATAAATTCTTATAAATAGATGATAAATTTTGAGTAAAATTTATCAGGACTATTCCATATAAAATTTAAACATTAAGGACCATTGCGAAAATAGCTAACAATTGAAGACCTATGAAAAGGATTGGTGTATGTAACATCATAAAAACTTAAAATAAATGGATTATCACCAAAATTTGAGGTACATATTATGATTTTATTGAAACCTACTTTATTTTATCTGCTCCATTAAAATATTTAATAGTAACATACACAAATATCTTTAGGTCTTCTATAATAAGATATATATTATTATATATAAGGTCAATATCTACTTTTTTAGGATAAGTATTTAATAAGTTACAAGTATTTTAATTTATAGAGGGAGTATGTATCATAACTGAAGTAAGCATAATTAATATATACTAGTTCAAACTTCACCTACTGGCACTATATAATTTCTCTATATATTAAAATTCTTGTAAATCAATAATTACATATTCTAAAATTGTTATTGATAAAATTTTTTGTAAGAGCTAAAAAATTTTGAAAATAACTTTATTTTTAGTTTTGTTTCTTATTAGACAAATAATAAAATATATATATGCTTTTAACAAAAAATTTTTTCTGAAATTGTAAAAATTATAATTGACAAAATATATTCTGCATCAAAAATTATTAAAAATGTCAAAACTTGGCAGGACACCCTGTATAGTTTTAACAACAAACATTTTTTTCTTAATTTTAATTTATAAAATAAAGATAACGATGAGATTTTTTATTTTTATTTTGGTGATTAACCTATGAAATTGTTCAAAAAATTTTAAATTTAAAGAAAAATTTAAATGTTTTAAAAAAGTAAAAACATTTATATGGATTAAAAAAGTCACTATACAGTCCTATGTTAGTTCCTTTAGTGTTTTGAAATTTTGATTGCACGATAATGTAAAGAATAGTTGGATAACACTTGACGTTTATCATTTTTCTATTTTCGTAAACCCTTTTAAATAAAAAAAAATTACTATTTTAAGTTTTACTTTACTAGCTATTTTTAATTAGTGTGTATGGGCATAAATATCTAGAAACTGTAGCAAAACTTTGAAATTTCTACAACTTTAATCTTTACTTATTTCTTAATATATACAGAATGATTTTTTTATCATAACCCACTCAATTACTTACAGAATAATAATAAATTATACATTTTTTTTTTATTACTATCTTTAGTTACACATTATTCTTGAATTATTAACTATGTAATACTTTTTAAGTTCATCCCTTATGCCTGGTAAGGGTGTCAACTTTGTTTTTTTAAATGGTAACACATATTTTTAATTTAATAAAATGTTTGAGTTTTTAATTCAATAATAAATGGCATTTGAATTTTTAATAAAACTTAATTTGTTTATTAGATATAAACATTTAAAGTTTCAAATTTTTGAGTTAATATATAGGTATAATATATAAGGGATTACAAATACAGGTAGCTAATTGGTTTTTTATGATATTGCTATCACAGTCACGGATTGTTTATTATCAATTGTGACTATCAATAGATATACTTTTTGTATTGTCAGTTAGTGTATTTATAAACTCACAACAATGTACCTTACTATCATTGATAATAACAATGCTGTGTACCTGCTAATATCGATGTCATAAAAAATCAATTAGCTACCTGTATTTGTAATCCCTTGTGTATTATACCTATATATTAACTCAAAAATTTGAAACTTTAAATGTTTATATCTAATAAACAAATTAAGTTTTATTAAAAATTCAAATGCCATTTACTATTAAATTAAAAACTCAAATATTTTATTAAATTAAAAATATGTGTTACAATTTAAAAAAACAAAGTTGACACCCTTACCAGGCATAAGGGATGAACTTAAAAAGTATTACATAGTTAATAATTCAAGAATAATGTGTAANAAAAGTATTACATAGTTCATAATTCAAGAATAATGTGTAACTAAAGATAGTAATAAAAAAATCATCCTGTATATATATTGATATAACTTTGGTTTTATTGAGTTAATGGGTTCAAAATTTTATAATGTGTATACTAAAATTTGAAAATCACCCATCAGAAGACATTTTATTGCCCTAAGGCAAAAGAAAAATTGGAGATAGTTTAGGGTAGGAATCTAACATCTCTGAAATTATTGTTTCAGTTGAAAATAATAACTGATAAATAATGATATATGAAACTAAAAAATAACAAAAATAATTTTCTTAACATAATTATTATTTTAAGAGAAATCGAGTGATTAGTGTTAAAAAAATCATTCAGTATACTTATCATATTATCAATCATCAATAATTTTTTAGATCCTTGATAGTATAATATACACTGTTGTGAAATAAAATAATTAAGTTGATTCTTTTAAGTAACATAAAAAGTGAAGGTTACAAAAGGCTGATACCAGGCTGTTGCTAATTAATGACTTGTTGAACTTTCATACTATTTTATGTTATTAACCATATTTTAGTCATTTAGTTATCAGAGTGTTATTAGCAAACTTGTAACCTGTAATACTGCTAGTACCAAAAGTTGAGTGTGTAAACTTTACTGATAATACTCATTAATAGTGAATTTTGTAATCACATCAAGCTGATGATAAGTGGATGAGAAATGCCTAGTGTTTACTAGTATTACTTTACCTATATATTTCCGATAATCTTTACTTAAATTATTAAAACAATTAAAATGCTGGATCAATATTTGTTATTTTCTAATACGTTAACTAGTGAAATTTGTATTTTACTCTATAAAAAGTCAAAATAATACCATTATAAAACTTGAGGGTAAATTATAAAAAGTAACTAATAATATATAATTCAAATAATATAAAATTAACAAAATCTCATAATTATTTTTATTTTATAAGTCATTGATTAATACATAAATGATTTTTCTTAATTAATAATAATGAATTCTTACTTACAATTTTAAGCCATGGGATCTTATAAAAACATTCAACCACGTGGAATAAATAAAACACTAACATAAACAATGAAAACCAAAGTCCAAACATCATTATAGAGGTTACAGCGCTATTTTGATACCACATATTATAAGTAGAGAATGAGAGGGTCATAATACTGAGAAACACACATACCTAAAATTAAGTTATGAAACATTAACGATAACTATTTGAATTGACAATTAATATTATAACTTTAAATACAACTGTTATTTCTGTTTTTAAAAACTCAACATCTTTATCAATAGTATTTATGTAGCAAACAGTATAAAATGGAGCTTTTTTAACATTGCTGGTCAACTTCATTAAACATATTGTTAAGTGAGTGACAAGCTATAATTAAATATGTATTACATATTTGTAAAACTTCATTTTAACATTTTTACATTTACAAATTATTTTAATAATTTCATACTTAAATTGTATTTATAAAGCACCATTAGTTGTGTAAGCAAAAACAAGGATTTAGAAGTAAACAAATTTCATAATCATTAACATAACAGTACTCATAAAAATAGAATAACATTAATTACATAATAAAAAGAAATGTAATGATTAGATCTATTTTATTTATATATACACTAATTTGAGTCATAGTTGAGAAATGTGACTTATTAATATTTAATACTTAATACATTTTCAGCTTAAGACAAAAAAAATGTTAAATGTAGTAATCTGAGGATTATATCAGCAAGCTGACGTTCATAATTTCAAACAAGAATTGACAGATAACAGACATCTAGATATTACAAATGTTCAAATAAGGAAGAGAAAAGCTCAAAAAAAATAAAAACAATAAATAGAAGCATAATAGATTACCACTATTTTTTGTGGAATTAAAATCATAAACTAAAAATAAGGATACTTATTTGGTAGAACAGTTATGCTAATACAAAAATTTTTTATAGTACATCTGAAAAGCAAGAAAAAAAAGGACCTTTAGAGTAGGAATTGTCAATCTTTTAACTATACTCTTAATTGTTGCTACAAAACACCAGTATGTATTAAGTGTCTTGATAAACATAAGTCTATGGACTGTCCAATATCTAAGAAAAAAGATAGCGTATGTTCAGTGCTTATAGTCAAATTTACAGACAAACTTATCGGATAGTATTTCATAAGCTCAAGAAACTAAAATTGCTAGTAATATTGCTATGAATAAAATAGTATTGACCTCACTAAGCATAATACTGTCAGAATTAAACAATTTTACGCAAACATTAACTAAATTAATTGTAAAAGTCGATAAGCTTAAGGACATGCATTTTTAATTTAGTTAATTATATAATCAAGATGTTGTAAGATAAATCTTTATTAGCCATAATACTTATTGTAAATTTATTGTATACATTGATGTAAATATTATTTTTATAAAAGTTTGAAGACACTTCATTGGAAGTTCCTTTCCATCATACATTTTATTCCCTATCTTGACGTAAACTATATGAAATAGATGTCAAGTTAAGTTGTATATATTTTTGTTCAAGATCCTATGGGTCGTCTCAACTAAATATTTTGAAAAAAAACTTTTGTTCCAAACTTTAAATAGAAACTCTTTTGTTTTACTTAGGATATCTTAAACATAATTTTTAAGGTTTTTAAGTTCACCTAAAAATTATTATTAAAAAATATATATATAAAAGAACTCATTAAATATTTTTAATTCATTGAATTCTACTGAAAAACAGTAAGACTTATTGAATTTCAAAGAGAAAGATTAAACATATTCAATTTAGTTATTATCAAAAATTTATTAAAGTCAATAAATTATTTTACTTACAATTTGTGCAATCTTTAACTTTCCTGCAAGAGTGTAAACATAGGATTTATCATACCGAAAATTTGTTATCACTTCAGTATTTGTTACTGTTGTAGTAGTTGTATGCTGACTAGGAAAAACTGGATCCGTCATTATTGGTAATATTCAAACTATAAAATATTAAAAATAACACGTACAGAGCAAATTAAAAAGTCAATGACTTAATAATAAAAATATAGTCAATTTAAAAGTTCAAATAGGGGCACTTTAAAATGGACCAAAATCTTAAAGAAAGGTTTAATGTAGAATCTCTACTATTAAACCATTATTCTATGTTACTATTCATAATAGTAGTGAATCGTATCCAAAATAAAAATGCTTATATAAAATAATTTAAATAATTTTCAAGAAAACTTATTATCTATAATAAATTATACTATAATAGTTTTATATCCTATAAATTTATAGAATTGGCTTATTTTTAAAATAATGTTTGTCAATTATACTTTTTGATATATATTTTAACTTTACGAGGATTCTTAATGTTAAATTAAAAATATAATTATTACTTTCTATTTATATTACTGATTTTCAAATGAATATAGTAAAAACTATAAACAAAGTTTAGTTAGCAATTATTTTAAATTTCATACAATAAAAATAAATTGCCAAATTTAATTATGAAAATAAAACAAGAAAAAAATATTTTACGTTAAAAATATTTATTTTCATTTTACTTTCGAATTAGTTATTTCTAAAAAATCACATTACTAACATATACGATTCGCTCATTGCGTTTCTTACCAAATATGGAAATAACATAAAATAAGCGACAACTTACTGTTTGTTTAGAATTTTTAAGAAATTAAAAATAAAATTTATTTTAAAGAACAGTAACTGAAAAAAAAATTATAATACTATTGTTATTGTTATTTTCACTATACAAACTAGTGATATAATATACAGTAAGGACGTAAATTTTTGTATCAATTATTATCAACAAGAATATCAAGCATGATAAAACGAAAGGCACTATGATGAATCTAAAACGTAATATTAGATGACATAATGTTACTTAAATGAAGACTTACACTAAAAGTATTTTTTGTTCCATGATGCGCACTAATTATTTTTTATGTCTTATCCATAGTAAAATGAATAAGAAGTATGCTCGATCACAGTCAGCATTTTCGTCGTAGTACGCGCAAGTGCATCGCCTTGTGTTTTTGTGCATTCGTATACGATCGGTGAAATACTACCGCTTCCGAATGCACTTTAAAACCGGGCGATTTTTAAATTGATAATTCTGATATAATATATATGATAGACATAATTTTTAAGTAATAATTATATTAATTACTTTAAAACAACGCATTATAATAATATTTTATAATAAATTTAATCGTGGATACTTATTTTAGATTCTATGTATTTTTTTGTTGTAACTTTTGTATTTTAATGAAAAATTAGGATTTTGTACCTCGTTAATTTTAACGTGAGCTATATTAACTAGTGTGTAGACTTATTTTTTTATGTTTTGACATTGAATTAACACCACATTAACTTAAAAAATTAATATTAAATATATTACATTAGGTTAAGTTGGTACATTTTTGGAAAACAGCGCATAGCATTTTTTTTTTCTAAAAAAATGAATGAGTATTAATTAATGTGAATTTTAAAAAACAATCAACATTATTTATAGAAATTATTTTATTTATTAAGTGAATGAGAGAGATAGCATAATATAATCTTGAAATATAGATTATGTTTATTTTATTTTTATAATATAAAAATTATATAATATAATATTTCAATATTTCTAGTACCTTTTCATTGTATATTTTTTTAGTGTGCTGCTAATAATAAATATAATCCATCAGATTTATTTGAGGACAGCCTAACATATTTATTGGGGATATGTAGCTTTTAAATTTGAATACAAATATCCGAATCTTGTAGATAATTTGAATGAACCTAATGATTGCATAGAGGTTAAATAATTTGGAACATTACGACAACCATCACCTACATTAATAAATTTAGGAAAAATCATAGGAACTATTTTTAAAAAATTAAATGAAAATGGTACTTATAGAAATACAGTTAATATAAAATATTTTTACATACCTATGATTAAATTTTTAATAGATGATATTAGAAAAACTCCAGGCTTAATAAAGGAGGTACTGGAATTAACTAAAAAAGCATGTAATTCAGATAATCTTTTGGTGGATGATGAAGTCAAAAACTTCATTATTAGAACAAAAATATATTTTAGAATACGGAATATAAATAAAAAAACTTGCATCACGAGAAATGAGCAATAAAAAAAAAATTCAAAAATTTATTAAATAATCATTAAAACTACATTTTTTATAAATAATGTAACAACTTATACTTACTGTAAGTA
Source organism: Daktulosphaira vitifoliae (assembly GCF_025091365.1). NCBI lineage: Eukaryota > Metazoa > Arthropoda > Insecta > Hemiptera > Phylloxeridae > Daktulosphaira > Daktulosphaira vitifoliae. Next base: position 26,809,271 of record NW_026099573.1, read on the forward strand.
ATTACACAATAAATTGATATTTAATTATTTATATGCAGTTAAACATAGTAAAATTTTACTATGCAGTTAAAGTTTTTCTCAGGTTAGATTTATCAACGAATTAAATCTTGGTTTATAAACTACTACAGTGTAGCAGATAATACAATAAAGATGTATTACAACACAGTTGAAGTTAATAATAATAATAAAAAAATTATAAATGAAATTGAAAACCGAAATTAACTAAAAAAAGTTCATTAAAATACTTGACTATAACGGGACAGTGCCCCTTAATATAGAATATATACAACGCAATGTATTTACATGTGACGTCACGTTGAGTTTATTGTTGGTTACATATTTTACCCCTAGGCTTATCATGCGCACTAATTTGATCGAGCTAATACTTCTTATTCATTTTACTATGGTCTTATCTATAAATATCACAAATATTAGACTTAAAAAACTTAACAAAATTTATTAATATTTTCACCTTATCGTTAGTTAATCAGCTAAATTTCGGAGGAGTATCCAATGACGATATCCATTTTATTCCCTTCCATAAACTTTGAAAGCAGAAGTTTTTTTAGAAAGCTTCAATGGCAAATTACGTGTATTCAAAGTAGAATATACTGTTTCAAGATGATAATAACTATAGTTAATTGTTATAATATAATATATATTATAGTTATAACTTTTATTACTAATTTTAAGTTCTATAATTTGACGTCTCTTTTCAAAAGGGTTGAACTTTGTATAAACAGATTAATTTATTTATCCTTGAACTCTAGGTTTTTATTAAATAATTATATATATTTTTTATTTGTTTAATAATGTTTATTTTTCGATTTATAAGTAGTTAAACCTTTTTTAGATTCGTTCATTATCCATTTTAAACAGTGCTATCAAGTTTTCATTGTCGGATATATCATTAAATTGTGTCTCGTCTTTTAAATGTTAATCACTGGTCAAAAAAATTTTTGAAATAGTACTTAACATTTTTAAATATTGGGTAGAAGAAGATCAGAGTAATACATAATGATAATAATAACATAACCCACATCTAATCTCCTTAATTTATATTTTAAAATAGTTTAACTTCAGAAATGAGTTAAAAGTTGTTATCAAACAAGTAATTAGATAAAAATACCGGTTACGGAGATTGCCACGAACTAATAATGCTCTGACATTCTTATACTCCGACACTGTAAAAAAATCCTCCGAATACATTCACTCCGACAACAATTACTACGCATACCTGGTTACAAAAATTTCGATTTTACTACGACGATGAATACTCCGAATAGGACTATTAATTGATTGCTCCGAATATTGATTGTTCACGAAATCGATTAAAAAATTATGAAATTTCGGATTAGATGAGTATCGTAGCAATATATTATCTGATGGAAAAATATAACCCTTATCACTAATTAATAAATATTAATTAATATAATAAAATAGCGTTATAATTGATTACTATATATGAACGAATAATAATTAAAATAAAGTTCCTCGAAATATATCCGACTTTTGATAAAATAGTTACATAAAGGTAAAGAAGGGGGCTTTGAACTAGAACAACCCCAGTTATATAACTGGTGTGAGCCCTTAAATTTTTTTTTTTGGAGGGGAAAGAAGAGCGATTACAATTTTCGGACGTAAAATCTTTTTTGTCTCTCCTTATTGGGGCCTATTATTATAACATTTAATTAGTTTAGTTAAAAAATATAGGGGTACGTGTCACTGATGACATTAAACTAGCTATTCTTATTATTAACACTACACTATTATTAATCGTCTATACTTAAGCGTATAATTTTTCACTTCTGTTTTAATATTAGAAAAAACCTGTGTACACGATAAAAGAAAATTTATTTTGTGCGTTTGAGAAGCGATAAAGACTTCCACATTAAAATCTAGACTAGATATAATTTAAAAATAAATTAATAAAATATTTTTACTAACTAATAGTAGTGATGATACACAAGTTACAGCATAAAATAAATTAAATGGACTAGACATCTTTGTTACTTTATTAATAACAAAGAAAAATGTTATTTTACAAGTGATAACTACATATTTTTAAGGGGAATAACAATTATTTAATATTATATAATATTTAACTACTGATAGTTAAAATATCAAAGAATAACACTTGTGAAAAATAATGGAGTGCATTGTTAAAAATATGTGAAGTCTAATTTTGTAATAATTTCATTGTAATTATTATTAAAAAAGGAAAGGCTATTCAGATATTTTTTTCAAGGAAATATCAAACTGATTTCAATAAATGTTCATTAGATTTTAAAGAAAAAGAACTTAAAATAAAAAATTTTTTACTCCTTAATATTTTTAACTTTTCTTTGAGCACCACTGGAGATTATAATGGTTTTACTAATAATTTAACATTGATTATAAAACTCATGTCACAAAATTAAAATTGTTTAACGATGAGTTAATATATTTTTACTTTTAGACGACACACAGAATTTTTAAATAAGAAAAAATTAATTCTACTTATATATAACCAAATTTTACTCATTCTTAGCATAACTTATATTAGAACTTGTAGCAAAACTTACACAGTTTAATATTATATTTATTTTATTGTATAAAAGTCAAATTACTAAAATCGATGCGTCCTATTACTAATAATACAATCAAAATATAATATAACTTTCGATGTATAATCAAACTATCGATAATGTCGGAGTTTTTACCGTCTCATTTTTTTAATTTAATGTCGGATTACAATCTGTCGTAATTTCGGTAACCTATGGTACAGATGGTCGGAGTACCAGATGTTCGTAACAATTACTACTTTTTTAAATGTCGGAGCATTATCAGTTTGTGGTAAAGGTGTTTTCCCCCCAAAAAAATACCAATATAATGTTCTTAGTATAATTATTACTTAAAGAGAAATAAAGTGGATAACATTCTTATTTAAAACATTACTCATCAGTTTAAAACGTTAAAAGAATCACCTGTATGATACGTTCTTGTATGTACAGAGTAATTAATTTTGTGTAAGACATGCATTTTCGCAGAAACTATTGAACATTATAAATTTTTGTTAAGAGATAAAATATTTGGAATAATTTTTTTTTTATGCATTTGACTTAAATGAAAAATAAAAAAAATATACTTTAGTTTTTATATTTTTTTATTAAATCAACCATTTGCGTTTTAAGATGGCTAAAAAATTTGAATTTTAAGTCAACATTTGTCATTAATTTGGTTTCTTTAATATTTGAGGCTGCAAAAATCATTTTCAATAATCCATAAATTATTTTTTTATGATATTTATAATAACGTTTCCCACCCTGGTGTCCTATAATGTATAATAGTAAACTTGAGTTTTATAGATGAGTATGCCGTTATTAATAGACATGAATAATTAAATATAAAATTTCTTTATGTTGGATAATAATTTGGTTAATTAAAACATTAATGTGACAAAATGGAAATCAGACTTTTGTTATTGTTAACAATGAAATATATATATGAGTTATGAATATGATATTAATAACAACTAAGGTGTGTTTCCATAATATTGTTTAGATATTATTTAATAAAAATTAAAAAGCGAACATCACATTATAATTGTAGTTGTATTTATTCATTAAATTAACTGAATGTTAAATAAGAATTCATTAAAATATTCATATGAAATCTTCAGAGTAATCATATTAATTGTAATATTATTTACACCTAAAAAGTTTATAAATATATATATATATATATATATATATATATATATATATATATATACAACTTATAAAATCCCAAATTATTTCACTTGCTTATTTTCCTAATATCATAATTCAGATGATGTTATTTGTCGCATAATAGTTGAGTAGAATACTTCAATTTTTTTCATGTATTGTATATCACTTGTTTTGAATTGTAAACACTAAAAAAAATATTTAAATTTATATATATATTAAGACTGAAAGGCTGTAATTAATATAAATAAAATAAACTTTCTTTGACTAACAATTTGTATGTTTACATGGAAAGACAAAAATTAGACAATATGTTGGTTACTAGATTACATGATGTAATTTTACAATACAATATCAGGTCATATCAAGAGCAGATGAACCCATCAAAATTCTGAAGTTAATAGTAGAGACAAAAGGAGGAAGACAATCTCTTTAAGGGCTGCTCTCAGGTTATAAATTATTCAATTTGATACAATTTTTTACAAAATTTTAAATCTAATAAAATACTTTGAGCTATAAATTTACCGTAATATTATCTGTAACTTTAAGTTGAACAGTAGATTCATTGTGGCAGTATTTCATTGTACATCTTACCTAAAATTATAAAAAAAAATTTTTTTTGGTACACTGATATACTTCAATTCTTTGTCTGAATAAAATTTAAATTGAAATAAATTTATACAATTTAACAAATTTTTGTTTAAAAATTATCACTATTTATATAATAAAATTGACAAAACTTAATTTATATAAGAAGTTAATGTGAATAAGTGGTTTAACGAAAAAAGAAAATGAAAATTATATGGATAATTTATCTATATAAGAAGTCATTCAAAATTATTATTTATAATTTATAATGATGTTAAATTTCTTAAAGAAAATTTATGATAGGAATCTATATAATTAATTTTATATAGTATACTTGTGGCGATTATAAATGACTTAAGGGGATGAGGTGAAAATGACTAAATATAGCCTAACACAGTTGTAGAGTTTATTATTAATACATAATAGGTGCACATAGGTGGATAATAGGAATATTTTTATTTTATATACTCGTAGGTCATATATTAACAACACTAATGATTATCAAGTGTTATGGTTGTTCCATATTTTTTGAAAACAAAAAATCAATTATAATTTAATGTGTCTACAAATATACTTTGATATCTTAAAACTTCATGCACATTTTTTAATTATTAATGTGTGAATTTTTTGGGATAATTGTATCCACAGAATACTAAAAATCCTAATATTAGAATACTTAAAAAAGATACCTAGCAGTGATTGTTAATCGACCAATCACCCCATACAACTGCCACTATGGCAAATCATTAAACTAAATTACAAAATTACTATTGAAAAACATTTCTAATCCAAAATGATATGTACTAATAGTAATTTTGTTATGTATGTAATAGGACTTTTAGTTATGTTTCACAAAAAAATAAGTCTAATAAAATTATATAGATAGATTTTATAATTTTAAACTACTTTAGTTGGATCTCTTAAAAGCAAGTTATAAGATGCGCTCTCAAATTCTTTCCACGTTTTCAGATACATTATTTTATGACACAGGAAGTTTTGTCCAACAATAAAATAAACAATAATAAATTTTACATAAATAAAAACTTAATAAAAATTATAGTTGATTTATAAAATAAAAATAAAACTTTGAAACAACATTTATCAAAGTATGACAATGTGACATGTGTAGAAATTACATGTTGATAAGTCATTTGGGGTTCAACAATTACACCTAATTTTTTATTAGAATGTTACTTCTTCACCTACGATCAAAGTATTCATTAAACAATTATGTCATATAAAATTTTGTTGTTAAATAAATCCTTAACCGGTTATTCAATTTCCCATTTCTTAGGAATACAAGGAATTTTACTAATATCAATTGAAATACTAATATTTAGTAAACATAAACTTTAAAAATTAAAAGTAACTTATAGTTGTTAAAAATACGTGTCGTTGCCGGAAATTAATTATAGAGTAAGAGATGATAATTGATTTAAAGAAGTGCTATATGTTAATATATTGAATATTAAAAATATTTTTTGAAGGCATAATTGTAAGGGTTAAAAAACTCAACGAATATTGAGTACATCACTGGGAATACCAATAGCTTTAAAAATTATGCACTGAAAAATATTTAATCATAGAAATTTTGAGAGAGATTATTACTTTTTTTTTTATCATCAAAATGATTATACTCTGAATCGCTGTTTAAGAAAACTCGAATGAACAAAAAAAGTAAAAGTCATCATCACAAACCCCTTAACTCTCTCACCACACTGATTGTTACTAATCATTTTAATTGTTCCAAGGTTTTTTTAACCAATAAACCATTAAATAACAAACTATGGATAAATGTTTTTTTGGAAAAAAATAATTGTGTACTCATTTTAAGAGTAATTATTAGTACGTACAAAGATTTCCAAATGATTTCTAACGCACTACAAATAAACAATCCAGATAAGATAATTTGTATAGTAGTGAAACAGTTCTGTGTGTTAATGTGTAAATCTAAATTCCTTTAAGAGTATAATTTACAATATTGAGTAATCAGAAAAATTACATCATTCGTTTAATAAATATCATTAGTTTTACGAATTATTGTAAAATGTTCAGATAGCTTTCATATTGATTGTTAGTTTTCCACAAAATAAATTAATTTAATTGCTTGAGTATATAATGTTAAAGAAAAAGAAAATATCTCCCAATTTGCAAAAAAAATATCACGGTAAGTACAAATTTAACAAATGATTTTTTTTTAATGGGGAGTATACATTTATTTTATTGCATCATTCACTATTAAAATATTAATTATACAAAGTGTCTAGTATTAATTATACTTAAATGTGACATTTTAACTAAAACGAATTGTTCTATATATCAGTGCCGAACATGACATTTCCAAAAAAAAAAAGATATTTGATAGGGCGATGAAAACATTTTTATGCCAACTAAATATATATATTTTTAATTGTATGGCTTATTTAAACATTTTTTTTATTGTAGCAACCTTATCAGTGGCGTATGTAGAGGATTACACTAGGACACAAAACCACTCATGCTCATGTAAAGCTAATATAAAAGTGTTTGTTGTTGTTTTAATTAAAAATTTTATTTGTGCCTCTCCTCATAAGTTTGTAATGTGCCCCTAAGCACTATATATAAAAAAACTTCCGTCTAAAACAATAAATTATTAAATAGTAATGGGCCCCTTCACAATGCTTTCGGAAACGGTTCTAGTACTGAATTATTTTTTGGGACAATTGTCAACTACTCTAACCTTTTTTGACTCTGTACGAGTACTTATCGTTGCCACAAGTCTGGAAATCTTGGAAAAATATTTTAAAATGGGCAAAGAAATTATGGAATGTAAAGTAATAAGTATACAGGATGATTTTTTTATCATAACTCACTCAATTACTTACAGAATAATAATAATTAAAAAAAATTTTTTTATTACTATCTTTAGTTACACATTATTCTTGAATTATGAACTATGTAATACTTTTTAAGTTCATCCCTTATGCCTGGTAAGGGTGTCAACTTTGTTTTTTTAAATGGTAACACATATTTTTAATTTAATAAAATGTTTGAGTTTTTAATTCAATAATAAATGGCATTTGAATTTTTAATAAAACTTAATTTGTTTATTAGATATAAACATTTAAAGTTTCAAATTTTTGAGTTAATATATAGGTATAATACACAAGGGATTACAAATACAGGTAGCTAATTGATTTTTTATGACATCGATATTAGCAGGTACACAGCATTGTTATTATCAATGATAGTAAGGTACATTGTTGTGAGTTTATAATTACACTAACTGACAATACTAAAAGTATATCTATAGATAGTCACAATTGATAATAAACAATCCGTGATTGTGATAGCAATATCATAAAAAACCAATTAGCTACCTGTATTTGTAATCCCTTGTGTATTATACCTATATATTAACTCAAAAATTTGAAACTTTAAATGTTTATATCTAATAAACAAATTAAGTTTTATTAAAAATTCAAATGCCATTTATTATTGAATTAAAAACTCAAACATTTTATTAAATTAAAAATATGTGTTACCATTTAAAAAAACAAAGTTGACACCCTTACCAGGCATAAGGGATGAACTTAAAAAGTATTACATAGTTAATAATTCAAGAATAATGTGTAACTAAAGATAGTAATAAAAAAAAAATGTATAATTTATTATTATTCTGTAAGTAATTGAGTGGGTTATGATAAAAAAATCATTCTGTATATTAAAATAAAATATTTATTAGATAATGATCTAATAAAATAAAAGACTGTTTGAAAACAACTTTTAAACTAATATTTCAGATGTTATTAACATTTTCATACATAGGCCAAACTATGTCTAATAATAAAAATAACTACCCCCGCATTTAGCCTCACATTATTTAGAATAACTTTTGAGATATTAATCCAAAAGTTGTTATCTATCAGTCATTTTCTTTATTAGATTATTATCTAACATATAAGCAAGATAATTCTGTATGTTGCTGGTAAGAGTAAACAAAAAAAATATTTCATAATTAACATAAATTTAACCTAAAGTTTTGCGGCTTATTCGTCATCTTTTAAAATTGTCAGAAAAGCCGTGGAAGTATTCTAATTACTCTCCACAATAATAGTATTTGCAACACTATTATTACAAATTCCGAAATTTATAATTTAATTCTTAATTAAAAAAAATTTATTTGTAATAATGACAATTTGTTTAGATTATTATACTACAGACATAAATGGTGTAAAAAAATGTCGTGTCATTTATTTCAATGACAAGGAACAACCCAAAAATAATTTAAATCGAATTATTACATCTAAATATGGAATATTATCGTTTTTGCCTCGCATTTTAGTAGAGCAAATGAAACATTTTTCAAGTCAATATTTTTTAGTTATTTCTGTACTTCAGGTAAGAATAAATAATTATAATATAAAATAACACTGAATACACTTATTATTAGTCATTTTTTTGAAAATAACTTAAAAATAACCAAATCAATATAATTTTGTTTTTATAGATTCATAAGGTACCTATCATTTTCTATATTTTTTTTTATCAATTTGACCCTTTTCCTGCCGATAAGGAGAGATTCAAAATGACATCTTTTTCACAAAAAATGAACTTTTTATATTTAACTTTTAAAAGTATTCCGGAAAGTCTGACACTTTTATATATATCTTAAATTAAAGTTTATGTAATATACTTTAATACGAAAAAAAAAAATTTTGCACTTTATTTTAGCGAATATTTTATTTTGTTTTCATGATAAAAACGGACATCAAAGTTAATAAAAAAACCCAGCACAGGGGGGTCTCGGCACAGTGGTGACGTGGCATAGTTGGATCAAGTATAATGATATCTGACAGTGATTAAAATCACTATCAAAAAAAAACACGCTTCCATGCAAATCTTTAGATAATGTATAATTTTAAAAATTGGTAGATTATTATAAAAGCTACATGATCTGTTATTTTATTATTAATATACTGATTAAGATAAAATATGTCGAATGAAAAAGGGATTATTAAAAAATATTATTTCTCATAAAAAAATTGTGTTGATCCATACACTTTTCAATATGTCATAGCATTATAAAGTTAAAAATGTAAAAAATAAAATCGAGAATTTTCACATAATAATAGCATTTGGTAGCCATTTTCATCGTGAAGATAAAATAAAGTCCGAAATTTTTTTTTTTTTGCATAATAAAATAAATTACATTAGCTTTAATTTAAGATATATATAAAAGTGTCAGACTTTGCGGAACACTTTCAAAATGTAAGTAAAAAAAGTAAATTTTTTTTGAAAAAGTTGTCATTTTAAATCCCACCCTGTAAGCAGGTAAAAAGTCAGATTTATAAAAAAAATATACCAAATGATAGGTAAAGACATCATGCATCTATAAAAAAAAGAATTATATTGTTATATAGACTTTCTGGAACACTTTCAAAAGTTAAGTTGAAAAAGTTCTACTTTCTACAATAAGAATTATATTGATCCATACATATTTCAAAAAGTTATAGCATAATAAAATTAAAAATGTAAAATACAAAATCGAAAATTTTCACACAAAAATAGCATTCGGTAGCCATTTTCACCGTAAAGATAAAATAAAGTCCAAAATTTTTTTTTGGCATAATAAAGAACATTACATTAGCTTTAATTTAAGATATATACAAAAGTGTCAGATTTTCCGGAACACTTTCAAAAGTTAAGTTGAAAAAGTTCTACTTTCTACATGCATTTTTTAGATTTGAAGCCCCCCCGTATATAACCCAACCCATGGGGGACGCGGCACAGTGTTGACGTAGCATAGTTGGATCAAGTATAATGATATCTGACAGTTATTAAAATCACAATAAAAAAAAAAAATGCTTCGATGCAAATCTTTAGATAATGTATAATTTTAAAAAATTGATGTATTATTACAAAAGCTACATGATCTGCTATTTCCTTATTAATATCCTGAATGAAAAATGGATTATTAAAAAATAATATTTCACATAAAAAAATTGTGTTGATACAATAAGTTACAGCATTATAAAGTAAAAAATGTAAAATATAATATCGAGAATTTTCAGACAAAAATAGCATTCAGTAGCCATTTTCACCACGAAGACCAGTCCAGAGGTCAAATTTTTTTTTTTTCATAATAAATTACATTACATTAGCTTTAATTTAAGATATATATAAAAGTGTCAGACCTTCCGGAACATTTTCAAAAGTTAAGTTGAAAAAGTTGTCCTTTTAAATCCCCCCGTGTGGGCAGGTTAAGTGTCAGATTTACAAAAAAAATATACCAAATGATAGGTAAAGACTTCAAACATCTCTAAAAAAAAAAAAATTTATTGATATGTTCATTTTCGAAAAAGTTATGGCAGCTTTTAGTAAAAAAAATTGAAAAAATTTCGAAAAATAACGATTTTTAAATTTTTAATTTTTTTGGAGGTTTCCCCCATTTACGGGGAACGAGGGAAATTTTTTCAATTTTTAAGGGTAATGTCTTCGACTAGATACGATTTGTGATCTTTTGACGTATCGTCGAAAGAAATCCGTTTGGTGAGAGCTGAGAAAAAGTGGTAACAGACACAAAAAAAAAAAACACATCATAGTAAAACCAAAATCTTTTTAGCTTCGCATCGAAGCTAAAATACGATTTTTCATTATTCAGATGATAGTTTTTAGAATTATTCATCAATTTATTAAAATTAAACACCATTTATAGATTTGCAACGAAGAGTTTTTTGTGATAGTGATTTTAATCACTTTCTTTAAGTGAATTTGAAATCTTTAAAAAAGATTTCAGAATTATTTTAAAACTGCTTTTGTGTTAGGAACTGTTGTAGTATGTTTTAGTATTTGTATTTTTTTTTTTTAAATCACAATTTTTTAGTATTTAAAAATCAATATTTTATCTCGAATTTTTTGTAATTATATTGAACATCAATTTTTTTTATTATTATCAAAGTATACTTTCATCCGAGTGTCATTATTATTTATTATTTATTTATCATTATTATTTATAAAGTATATATGTATTATTTTGTGATCTATAGGTAAATTTAATATTTAAAAATTTATTTTAGCAAATTCCTGGAGTATCACCACTTGGTCGTTATACGACAATAATACCCTTAACTTGTCTTATGATTTTATCAGGAATCAGATCATTCTTTGATGATATAGTACGTATTATAAATGTGTTTATAAAAAATCATTTATTCTTAATAGGGAAATTTTTAATTTCTAATAAGATTATAGTATGAGTAAATCAATTAATTGTGATCCCGCAAATCAATTTTTTACAATCAGAGGCGTCATTTGGGGGAGGCAATTGTTCAGTCTAAATTTTTACTGAAAATCAGAGTCAAACAACCTGTATTTATGCTAACAAAATAGCGAAAAAGATGTCTTTGATGATTTTTATACATGAATTAATTTTAAAAGCGCCCAAATCTTATCCTAAAATTTTTAAATTATCTCTTCTAATAACTTTATGTTTTTACGGTATTAAACCAAAGATTGTTTTTTTAATATGAGTGATGTTCAACTTAATGATTTAATGGTTATATTAGTAGAAAAATAAAAGGTTTCACAAATTAATACAGAGGAAGTTACAGATTTTCTTTTTTGGTATGAGAGACCGCAAGTATCCGTTTAAAAGTATGATAAATTTTGGTTTCTGTCATCATGTATGTAGTTATTTCATATAAGTTTATATTAAACCAAATAAATAAGTACATATTAAAATTAAAAGACAGAGTTTTATAATTTTATATTTTTAAATTGTTATAAATAAAGTTTATTTATTTATTAATTGTTTTTTCGTTATAAAACTCCATCCTATAAACTAGAAGTAACATTAAAAATTACATTTTATATATGTTAAATTGTAAAAAATGAAGTCATATTTTAGAAATATATATATTTTTTTATATATAAAATTATTTCAGTGGTCATATTAGGAGGGATGAATCGCGAGCCAAGAAAACGTATTTGTGAAATAATGCCAGGTCAAAAATTTGCTTTAGTCTACTATAATCTGAAATGACGCACCTACTCATAATTTTTACTGAAATAATAGATATCAAACTCAATAACGATAAAAAAGAAAATATTGTGTTATGATTTCATATATATATATATTCTATGTATGTATAATATACATTGTATATACTATGTATATATTCAAATAAAATAAAAAAGAAGTCATTAATACATTTTTAAAGTATTCCAATACGATTTTTGCAAGAAAGTGATTAAATCACAAGAAGTATTTATGATATAATTTAAAATATTTTTCAGAAGATCAATTGTCGATTACGACACTTGAAATACTATTTTTTGATAAAAAAAAATATTAATATACAAGGGTATTACGTCTAAACGTATACACAAACCTGCTTTTTGTTTTGTCTAAATCTTAGAATTCATTGTCTTGAAAGAGATAAATGTTAAACATTTTTACTACCTATTTTGAACAATGACATTTTATCTTCGACATATAACTATTTTATTTTATTCTATAGCATTTCCAACATCGTGGAAATGTTCAAGTTACTACCTTATAAGCTAAGTTAAATTTTTATTTATATTTAAATAGAAAAGGCGTACTGCTGATAATTCAATTAATAATAGGTATACCAAAGTATTAAGAAACGGAAATTTAATTCACAAAAAATGGAGTGATATTGGTGTTGGAGATATATTAAAAATCGAGAAAAATAGTATATTTCCTGCTGATTTGGTATTAATTTCTTCTAGGTAAGCAGATTATATTTGATTAAATACTAAAAATATTGTGTGCTTTAATTCTGTTTAAATATTTTTAGTGAACTTGATGGGATGTGTTTTATTGAGACAACAAATTTAGATGGAGAAAATAAATTAAAAACTCGTCATAGTCTAAGCGAAACTTTAAAATGCACTGGATTAAATGATTTAACAAATTTAGATGGTGTAATAGAATGTGAGATGCCGAATAAATTACTTAATAAATTTACTGGAAGTTTAACAATACAAAGAGAAGAGTAAGATATATTAAAATTTAATCGCATTTAAGTATTGTTCTTACTTTTTATAAGTTAAATTTTGTTCATGTCGGTTTAGATCTTATTTTATATTAACAAAATATAAAGGTATAATTTATATTACCAATATTAAGCTATGACCATAATTTTTTTTTTTACCGCTTTTGTAATGAAAAACAATTTGAAATATAATAAGGTAACTAGGTATTTAACTATATCATATTTTCAGTAATTAATTAAATTTTAAAATAAAAATTGGTGCCTATTGTGTATCTGATGAATACTTTCTATATAAAAAATATGTTTTAATAATTAATTATGAATTTATTTTTGAAGTCCTGCTCCTCTAGATTACAAACAATTATTGTTGAGAGGAGCTGTATTAAGAAACGTAAAATGGATATATGGCGTAGTAGTTTACTCTGGTCATGAGACGAAACTAATGTTAAATCAAATTAAAACAACTTTGAAACGGTCGAAAGTAGACATATTTCTTAATTCGCAAATGAAGATTATTTTTCAATGTATTTTAGTTATCTGTTTAATATGTTCCATTTGTTGTACATTGTGGTCAAAAAATCATAGTAAAAAACATTGGTATATACAATTTTTAGGTAAATAATTTTTTAATTAAATAATCTTTTAATTAAAATAATTATTTTAATAGAATTATTTATGATAAATAAAAATTAACATAGTGTTGGACGCCCTGGAACTACCGTGAGGTATTGCTTTAGGGCGTCCAACGTCGCATTAAAACTCACACTGCCGTGTTGTGACTCAGCCCGAAATTAATCAAGAGCTGAGTCACAATACAACGTGGCCTCCCCCGTTAGCCGGACCTCAGAGTGGGATCCGTTGCCCAGGCCGCACCACATGGAGGAGGGGGTAGGACTTTGCAATGGGTTGGCATAAAAAAATTCACAAAACACAGAACACAGAAATAGTGAGGAGGACAGGAGATACCTTATGTAGGCTTCTCCGGCCCTCCCACCTTCTTGGGACAGTTCTTGGCCCGGTGACCCTCTGCCTTGCACGTGAAGTACGCGCCGGTCCCGAACGTGGCCCCTTTCGAGGCACCTGTAGCAGCGCGGTCCCTTGTCCTTTGGGACCCAGATCCGGTTCGTGCCCCATTCCACCCGGATTCGAGTCAACCCGACCAATGGTTGCGAAACCCTAATGGGCACCTCACACTACGCAAAGCGACACTTGCCGCTCCCATGCAGTCGGACTGACACCGAATCAGCGGGTGCCGTCACTTTCTCTTTCGAGAGGATAGTGGTCAACGCCCCTACGACGTCCTCTTCCACTATACACTCTTCCACGTTCAACAGCATGAACGTCACGGACTTCGCTGGGTGATGTGCGCGGATGTCCATGCCGTCCAGAGCCTTTCTGACCTTGGCGGTCAGCAAGTCGGTCTGGGCCCCGGTACCCCGAACCTCCAGGAGCACTGCTCCCGACTTGGTTCTGCGGGTACCGGAGACCACGACGCCCAGCGCTTGGAGTTCAAATTTCGCCATGACCCTTTTTATAATGGCCGAATATTGTTGGCCCTCTCTAAGAGCAGGTCGGCGGACGGCAGTGACGACAGGATGTCCGCCGCCACTCCGGACACCGTTCGGTACGCCGAAACTGTCCAGATCGTCGCCCACCTTTGCATTCTGAGCAGGGCTTCACGGTTTTTGGACGAATACTCAAGAGTATCCGCCCAAACCGGGGACCCGTACAGGAGGACCGAGTGTACGACGCTGACTAAAAGTCCGCGCCGCATTTCTCTCGGCCCTCCCATATTGGGCATGAGTCCCGCGAGGCAATTCATGACTTTCTGGGCCCGCTGGGCCGCACGAGTAATGTGCGGCACGAGCTTTAGACGTTTGTCTATGACAAGGCCCAGATAAGTCATGGAGTCCTTCAGCGGGAACTCCACCCCCAGCACGACGAGCCGTGGAGGAATGAACTTGTACCTGCCCGTGAACAAGACCGCTTCGGTCTTGTCCAGGGCGAGGCTCAGTCCACTCCCCTCCTGCTGGATCCAGGCGGTGACTGCGCTGAGCGCGCAGTTCGCACGAGATCCAGCCTCCTCGGACGAGGCGCCTTCCGCCACCACCAGCGTGTCGTCCGCGTAGCAGACGACGCGCACGTGCGGTGGTAGCGAAACGCGGAACACCACATCGTACGTGATGTTCCACAGCAGAGGCCCGAGAACTGACCCTTGTGGGACGCCTCCCGTAACAGGTCTGATTCTTGGGCTCCCTGCGTCTTTTCCTAGCCCGCTTGAACATCTTAGCGGTGGTTGGCGGGACGATGGGTGGAGCACTCACACATGGTGTAGCTAGTACGACGACGGGCTCCATGCCCGGGTCGTCAACGCTAACCATGTGATCGGTTTGCGTTGCCGATTTCGGAAACGCTCCTTCCAGCGCCCGTGACTCGGCTCCCATCTCAAGTGAGGCTTCCTAGCGGATCCTGAGCTGCGGAGACGCTTTTCTGCGTTTTTCCTCGTCCAGGATCTTCTCTAGCCACTTCGTGGCAGTTTAGACCTCCTTGTGCACACCCATTCCTCGACGTTTGTCGATAACTCCTCGTAGCACCGACACTTGCTCGACTACTCTTTCAAACATAGCCGACGTGGTAGTAGCCTCATCCGCCGGATCGTGCTACTTCTTACGGCAAGGCCGCATAACCTCCTTCGAGCCTGCAACTACACTCTTCCCTGCCGGTCCTGGAGTCTCCGAAACTCCTGGAGTAGTAACTGTATTTTTATTATGGTGTACTTCCATATTTGGTTTTACGGGTGTCCTTCCCTGCGTATTACCTACCGCCAGGGGATTTGTTTTCGGTGTTGCCTTGACCTAGGTGGTTGCCTTACCAGGCTATCGGGCCCACCCGCGCCGTTATAAAGTTTCCCTCGATCGCTACCGCTTATTTGTCCACTTTGAGAGTAGCTTATATCACGGCTACCCTGCATATCTGCAGGGTTAACGAGCGAACGAGGGGCTCATTGTCCGCGACCGCTTATTCGTCAGTCCAAACGAATGGACTGCTTATTTCGCGGCTAAAGCTTTTCTGATAAATTTACTGTAAATATTAATTATAAAATTTGCTGACTTCATATTAATCTTAACAATTTTATTTTTTAGCTTCGATGCGAAGCTGAAAAGTTACTGGTTTTACTATGATGTATTTTTTTTTTTTGTGACTGTTACTCAGCTTTCATTGAACCGATATCTTTTAATGATACGTCAAAAGATCACAAATCGTATCTAGTCAAAGACATTATCCTCAAAAGTTGAAAAAAATTCATTAATTTCCCGTAAATGGGGGAAATCTCTAAAAAAATTACAATTTTAAAAATCAGTAAATTTTGTCTTTTTTTTTACTTTTTTTTCTGAAAACTTTGAATTGCTAATTTTATCATGCGACGAAAGCGACAAACAGTTCCTGAATCGGTAACACTTATGTCATTCACGCTTAAAAAAACAGGTTCGAATCCGCCTGTGTCAATTAATATTTAGTATTTATTTTGGGTTAGAAAATATTTTCAGATTATTTGATTTTTATCTCATTTAGATTCATTAACTTCAATAAATATCAAGATCCCATCATTGTAGTCTCCCCTCACGAGAAGATATTTCTTATTCATGTTAATTTTATTTTACTATGTGATTTTTTTTGTGGCTACGATTTATTTTGCCAACCCACACTAGACCTACATTTTAAACGATACGTCAAATGATTACAATTCATATTTAGTTGAAGATATTACCCTTAAAAATTGAAAAATGTTCCTCATTGAAATAAAAAGTATTTATTGTCGAATTAGATTTGATATGATAAAAGTATTCAACTATAAAAGTAAATTACTTTATTTTTTAATTTATTAATTTTAGCTTCAATTCGAAGCTGAGAAGGTGTTGGTTTTACTATGATGTGTTTTTATTTTTTTTTGTGTCTTGCCACTTTTATTTAGCTCTCACCGAACGGATTTCTTTCAACGATGCGTCAAAAGATCACAAATCGTATCTAGTCGAAGACATTACCCTTAAAAATTGAAAAAATTTCCCTCGTTCCCCGTAAATGGGAGAAACCTCCAAAAATATTACAATTTTAAAAATCGCTAATTTTCGAAATTTTTTAAATTTTTTTTTACTTAAAACTGCCATAACTTTTTCAAAAATGGACATATCAATATAATTTTTTTTTTTAGAGATGTTTGATGTCTTTATCTATCATTTGGTATACTTTTTTTGTAAATCTGACACTTAACCTGACCAGTAAAATAAAAAGTAGTATTTATATACATCTTTCATTCGACATACTTTTTTTTTTAATCGGACCATTTCCCTTAATACAAGGGGGGTTCAAAACATAAAAATGCATATAGAAAGTAGAACTTTTTCAACTTAACTTTTGAAAATGTTCCGGAAAGACACTTTTATATATATCTTAAATTAAAGCTAATGTAATGTACTTTATTATGAAAAAAAAAAAATTTGACCTCTGGACTGGTCTTCGTGGTGAAAATGGCTACTGAATGCTATTTTTGTCTGAAAATTCTCGATATTATATTTTACATTTTTTACTTTATAATGCTGTAACTTATTGTATCAACACAATTTTTTTATGTGAAATATTATTTTTTAATAATCCATTTTTCATTCAGGATATTAATAAGGAAATAGCAGATCATGTAGCTTTTGTAATAATACATCAATTTTTTAAAATTATACATTATCTAAAGATTTGCATCGAAGCATTTTTTTTTTTTATTGTGATTTTAATAACTGTCAGATATCATTATACTTGATCCAACTATGCTACGTCAACACTGTGCCGCGTCCCTCCTGGGCTGGGTTTTTTATTATTAACTTTAACTTTAAAGGACAAAAAAAGGGTGTTAGAAATTATTACTTTTAACATATTAAAAATCAAAATCAATAATAATTTGAAAAGAATTATTTATAAAAATTATATAATATGTAATTTTATATCATATTTTTAAATCTAAGAATTACTAATCTGGATATAATTAAGGAAATAATTGATGTTGCTTTTATAATTATCCATCAATTTCTTAGAATTAAACACTATCTACAGATTTGCATCGAAGCGTTTCTTATGATAGTGATTTTAATCACTGTCAGATTAAATCTATAATGAACCCAAATATGACACGTCCACACTGTGTCGCGATCCCACAGTGCTGGGTTTTTTTTTAATTGAAACCTAAGACATTTCCTTTTCATTTGATTTTTTTTTATAAATTTGACCCTAGTCCTGTCCATAAGGAGGGATTCAGAATGACAACTTTTTCAAATTAACTTTTAAAAATGTTCCGGAAATACTGACACTTTTATAAATATCTTAAATTAAAGCTATATTACATACTATAAATTAAAAAATAATATTTGTCCCGTCGACTCATCTTCTGGGTACAAAGGGCTGCCGTATTTAAAAAACATGATATTTTTGTGTTCACATTTTTTTTTTGGTTTATTTTTAAATACCTTACAAGGGTAAGCAATAGTACTGAGTACACCAATGTTTATAAAATTACATAAATCTAACTTACATTAAATATAAATTTAAACTTATTTTAATTACTTTTCCACCTCAAAGTAAAGAAAAATGATGAGTGATCAGAAAGTTATATAATTAATATCAACAGTGAATTTATAAAGAAAACACAAAATTTCGATAAAAACGTTTTATTGTATTTTTATTGTAATAAATCATTTAAATAGAAGTCTTAGTAAGCATTTCTATGCAACTCTTGGTGTTTAAATAATTATTCGTATTGATTTACTGCACATAATACATTATGATTGTTATGTATTTTTTAAATGAAAATGTATTTATTGATTATTTATACTTAACATAATAATTAAACATTAATATTTGTTATATTAATAAGAAGGATTTTGTTATTATTTAGTCAATATGCAAAACTTTAATTGCAGATTTGAAATAGTCGCAAAAATGGGTTTAGAAAAGTATATTTTGATCTCTGAGGAAAATTCTTTATTCACCAATAAATTTATTCATAAGTTACAAAAAAATTTTTTTTTTAAGTATTGCATTTGTTATTTAACTTTTATACATGTTTGCTATAAAAGTAATATATACTTAATATTTTTTAATAATTTCTCCATAAACATCACAATACTAAATTATTAAATATCAATTTTATACTAAATTTAATAACTTAACACGGCCGCCGGGGATTGACGGCCGGTTATAGAAAGTGTACCGGAAATCATGTGAAAAAAGAGGCACGGTACGGGATTAGAACCCGCGACCCAAGGCGTCGTAAAGACAAACCTTACCACTAGGCCACCGTGCACTTATGATTCAGATCCCGATACACTTTCATATAGGTTGATAACGTGATGTGCGGCTGAGGGAAACACGGTACCGTGTCAAACTATATTTAGGATTTATTTATATATTATATTATAAAATCAAAGAACTACTAATTAGGATATAAATAAGGAAATAAGAGTTCATTTGTTTTTTGAATAATCCATCATTTTTTTAAAATTAAGCATTATCTACAGATTTGCATCGAAGCGATTCTTATGACGGTGATTTTAATCACTGTCAGATTAAATCTATACTGGACCTAACTATGCTATGTTTACACTGTGCCTCGACTCTACTGTGCTATCGTTTTTTTAGATAAAAATTCGTTTTATTTTTCGAAATAATTTATTGGGTTTTAGTTGAAATAAAAATTATTTATATCACATGATTTTTCATTAAACTATCATTAAAAAATGTTGTTACTCGAGTTTAATAAAAATGGGGCAAAATGTCCAGATTCGCTCCATCAGTAAGTTCGAAAAAATATTTTGCACATTTGGCTAGCCTCGTAAAATATCTGTTCCTAAAAACTATTTAAAATTTTTCCTTATTATCATGATCCTAATCTAATTAAAACATTGACAGATATTATATTGATAGCAGTAAAATGATATATTAATGTAAGGTGACATTACTGTTATAG
This sequence comes from Daktulosphaira vitifoliae, assembly GCF_025091365.1. Taxonomy (NCBI): domain Eukaryota; kingdom Metazoa; phylum Arthropoda; class Insecta; order Hemiptera; family Phylloxeridae; genus Daktulosphaira; species Daktulosphaira vitifoliae. The sequence goes on from NW_026099573.1 coordinate 26,829,577, forward strand.
TAGTAGTATGAAAAAATTCATGTTACGGCATTACAAATATAGCATTAATATTTTCAATGGTATCAATGTTAGAGGAAATTCGATTGCGACATTACGTTGAAATAATTACCAAAATTATAAATGTCCGTCAATGTGTTAATGATGTATGAAACTCATTACAATTAACTTTTATAAAATGGGTAATTGATATTGTCGCAAACTGAGTAAAATTTAAAGGGGATTGACCTCATCAAATATATTTATACATACCTAAAATTTGCAATGCACTTTCAACGATTATTGCATTTTTAATTTTAGAAATAATAAGAAAACATATAATTACAGTCGGGATATAGCATAGTGGAGTTTAAGTATTTTTTGTAGATTATCAATTATTAATATTTGACAGTGATTAAAAACACTGTTTTAAAACGCTCTGATATGTATTATGATCAACGAATTAACAAAAATATTATCATGTTTGAAAATATAGCAGAATATATATATATATATATTAATTGCTATAGCTAGTTATATCTAGCTAATGTTTGATAAATTAAAATTATCTTTATATAAACAAAGTTTAAGTTATATTGTTTTGATTATTGCCAAATTAAATCAAAAAATAACTCTTAATATTAATAAATATTAAGGTTTCCTAAATAGTTTTCTAACCTTACTTACAACACTTAAATTTGAAGTCTAATTATATATTAGTGTATTAAATAATTTATATACTAATATTATTTTTAGTAATCACATCTTTTTATTTTAGGAATATCCCCTAAATTCTTTTTATTTCAAACAATTACATATTTCATTATATTTCACAATTCTATCCCAATATCACTTAGAGTGTACATCGAAATTGTTCGTTGGATTGAGGTATTTAAATAAAAATATATTTATTTTATTGTTATCTTATGTTTTGAAAATTATACAAATCACTTAATATGTTATATAATTTATTAAGGCATGGTTTATTGATAATGATCTAGACATGTATCACGAAGAAACGGATACACCCGCCCTAGTTAAATCTCCAAATCTTAACGACGAATTAGGACAGGTATATAGTTAATATTTAAAAATGTCAACAAAATTATTTAATCGTTAATGTCATGATAAATTTTAAGACTATAAATGTGTTTATTTAAACTAAAGGTGAAATACATTTTTTCTGATAAAACTGGTAGTCTGACTAAGAATATTATGGAGTTGAANTATAAATGTGTCTATTTAAACTAAAGGTGAAATACATTTTTTCTGATAAAACTGGTAGTCTGACTAAGAATATTATGGAGTTGAAATTTTGTTCAATTGCTGGAAAACTTTATAATGAAAGGTCATGGAACACTTTAAATTATGTAAGCTTTAGTTTAATAATTATTGTCTAATTTTGATAAGTAGTTTAAAAGTGTTAGGATTGACCTGAATTAAGAAAGGAGGTAGAGCAAAATTTCCAGGCTATACTTTTATTTATTTTAGATGTGATATAAAATTTAACCCGTAACCATTTCACCGCGGTTTATGAAATTTTTCTTCAATCAGTGACATACCCAAAATTTTGCAATAGGAGGCTTAAAACAAAAAATTGTTTGGTATTTTTTTTTTACGATATTATAGGTATAAGGTAGTTGTAGTATGGTTAATGGGGAGGGCAAAGTTATTTAAACGCATCTTTGGATATACCACTGACTAATAGTCAATTATGATAGCGGCTTTAATAATAAAATAATAAAAGTAATGTTTATTTTTTACAAATTAAAATAATCAAGCTTTTTATTGTTATTGAAATATTTCAAAGCACACTAACGGGTCTTTGAGTGTACTAGAAAGTTATGATAAAAAATAGGTTTTTTATTTCGTTAACGGTTTTATTAGATGCTGATGTACAAAATTGTGATTAGTGAAAAAAGTTATTCTACAGCTCACGTGAGTGGTTTCAATATTTAAAGGGAAGTTTTACTCGCTGTCAGTCATTTTTATTATCTTATTAGTTTATAAATTATCGTTTTTCAAATAGCCTTTAAAAGAATATTTTTACAAGAATGAAAAAATGTAATTTAATTTTTTTAATAAGATTCATAAAAAATATATAGGATATGGTTAATCAACAAAGAACAAAAGACGATATCATTGAATTTTTAAGAACATTAGCTATTTGTCACACTGCAATACCAGAAAAAAGAAATGATAATGAAATATTATACTACACATCATCTTCAGGTAATAGAAAGTTATTATTTGACTAAAGTAGTGGATACATGAGGTATAGCCATTTCTATGGACGGTCTGAAGGAAAAATTAATTTTGTTCATGCTAAATTTCACTCAATAATCTGGTAGTGTAAACTACTGGAATTCTTTCGGTAGCTTGCAATCAATAGAATTTATATTGATAATAACTAGTAGTAAGAACATTTTAAATTAGTAGATGAAGAGACATTTACAATTTAGACATAAAAGGAGCTCAGAAATGAACAATTTTAATCTAAAGTTATTGTACCGCACTTCATTATAACTCGAGTCCAAATTCGCGAATAACTATTTAATAGTACTTTATTATTAATTAAATTAATTAATGGTATCATTAAATTATACAGAGTGTTCAGTAAGCAAAGAAACAAGTCAATTGTTATAAGCAATAAGAACAATAGAAACTCCTTTCCTTACTTACTGAATACTCTATTATGTATTTATAATATGTACCTTCAATAATTTTATAGTTTCTTTAGTAAATTATTAAAATTAATTATTTAAAAATTATATTTAATTTAATTGCAAAAAAAATTCACTTTTATTTTAATATTAACAATATGCTAAATAATTTAATGATAATTAGATGAACAAGCATTATTGAACGGATCGAAACTTTTTGGTTATATATTTCAAACTCGTTCTCCAAAATCGATCACTATAACAGCAAATGGTATTGAAGAAAAATATGAAATTTTGAGTATTCTTAAATTTACCAGCGCTAGAAAAAGAATGTCAGTAATTGTGCGCTCTGCTGATTCCAAAATAAAACTTTATTGCAAGGTAAGTTCTTTAATTGAATACTACAATTTTATTAAAGTGTTTTTAATATTTAATGTTTTAGGGAGCTGATTCAGAAATGTTAAAACTTTTATCAGATATAGGCAAAAAATATGAAATCATGACTAAGATTCATTTAAAAGAATTTGCCTGTGCAGGATTCCGAACTTTATGTTATGGATATGCCGATATTTCTGAAATTTATTATGAGAAATGGAAATCTGATTACCTTAAAACCTCTACTATTATACAAAATCGTGAAGAAGCTCAAGATAAAATAGCGGCAAAAATTGAAAAAGACCTTATATTAACAGGAGCTACTGCTGTCGAGGATAAACTACAAGACAACGTGATTTATTTTTGATATTATAATTGTTGATATTTATAAAAGTTATGATTATTATGATTTTTAATCGGCCAATTATAATGGACTGGATTTAGTGTAGATTAGTTAGCGGTAGACCACTAAAGTGGGTTTTCCAAAAATATTTTATAGGGAAAAGCTAATACCCAAAATGTTTTGCAATCTTAAAAAAAATAAATTGAATTAAATTATCTAAATTAATTTTTAATATTTCATGAAGGTTCCAGAGACGATTCAAGCTTTTTTGGATGCTAATATTAATATATGGATGCTAACTGGTGATAAACAAGAAACGGCAATCAATATTGGAATATCAACCAACATTATAAAAAAAGGAGTTCCATTGATTGTTATAAATGAATCAAATTACACAGTATGAAACTTTATAAGTATCGCATAGAAGGTAGTACTAACTCCTTGTGAATAGGGGATAATACTTTCACAGCCCCTCTACCAGTCGTAAGAGGCGACTAATAATGTTGCGTCAACCGAGGTTGACAGCCGGTGAAAATTTTTCGTCAAAAGGTTTTAGGATTCCTGAATAAAACTTCGACAGATTGTCCCAGCTCGGATGTACGCGGAGATAACAAGTGAGAGGAAATAAAGTAGTTAAAAACGGAGAAGACCTAAGGAGTAAAATATTTGTATCAGCCGAACAACTTGTGCGGTAACTATTTCAACGGTGATGTGTACAGGTCTACCCAACGCTTGTAGTGTCAACGGTGCAGGGTTATCATTAACTGGTAGAAGTAGAGAATTAGTAGAATTATTTAAGATGAGAAAAATGAACATTTATTGGGTGCAGGAAACTAACTGGAAGGGAGAGAAAGCAAGGGAAATAGGTGAGGTTTATAGAATAATATACTCAGGTAAGTATAATACAAAGAATGGTGTAGGGACAATAATAGATGAGGAGATGAAAAGTAAAGTAGTAGAAGTGGCTAGGAAAAATGACATAATTATTGTCGTAAAATTAATTTTCGAGGGAAAAGTGTTATATGTAATATGTTAAGTAATAAGTGCCTATGCACCACAAGTAGAATGTGATGAAATAGACAACGAAGTGTTTTGGAGAGAGATGTATAAGGTGATGCAAGGAAGATCTGGCAATGAGAGGGTGGTGTGAAATGTTGACGGAGACATAAATGATATGTAGAATAAATTTGTTAGTTGTGTAAAGAATACTGCAAAGGAGATTGTGGGTGAGAATAGGAGTAGAATGCCAGGAAATAAGGAAACCTAGTAGTGGGATGAGGATGTTCAAAAAATCATAGAAAGTAAGAAAAAGCAATTGAAAGTATGGCAGAAGAGCAAAAGGAGAAAATATTAAAATATTGGATGGAGTATAAACACTTGTGCAAAGAAACGAAGTGTGCAGTAAGTAAGGCGAAGTTTAAGTGGTATGATGAGTTGTATGTTAAGCTAGGAACAAAGGAAGGCGAGAAAGAAATCTACAGACTTGCAAGAGTAAGAGAAAAATAATCTAAAAATTATAACAATGTAAGATGTATAAAAAGTAATAACAAGAGAAAGCTAACGTCGTGAGATGATGATCTGAATAAAGATGGAAAAAGTATTTTTAAAAATTACTGAATGAGGAATATCCAAAATAAACATTAGAGGATATCTCGTAGAACGAGGGACTAGAGATTTAATTAGTGAATAAGAGGTATGGGAGGCTGTGGCATCAGTGAAAAGAATAAAGCAGTAAGACCAGATAAAGTGCCAGTTTCTACTGAAACATCAATAATAAAGAACCAGGTTGTGTTTTTGCCAAAGAAGTCAACAATGGAGTTAGTTTTTGTGTAAGACAACTAATAAAACAGTATAGGGAAAAGAAAAAAAAGCTTTGTATAGTATTTATAGATTTGGAAAAAGTGTATGATAGAGTACCAAGAGAGGTTTTAAGTGGGTATTAATGAGAAAAGTAGTCCCAAAAAAAATAGGTACATTAATATAGTAGAGGATATGTATGATGGAACTTTACTAGGGTAAAAAGTGTGGGAGTAGTAACAGAAGGTTTTAGGGTAAGAGTAGGAGTGCACCAAGATTCTGCTTTAAGCTCTTACTTATTTTCTATAGTGATGGATGAAATTACTAGTGAAATACAAGGAGAGGTGTCGTGGTGCATGATGTTTGCTGACAATATAGTGTTAATAGGAGAAAATAAATCAAAGGCTAGAGGCGTGGAGATCAGCTCTTGAAGAAAAGGGTTTAATAATAAGTAGGAGTAAGACAAAGTATATACAGTACGAGTTTGACATAGGAGAACACGAGGTAGTTGAAATGAGGAGGTCAGTGACAATAGCTGAGAACGTGATAGGAGAGGTAGAGAGTTTTAAGTATTTAGGGTCAGTTATGCAAAGGAGCGGTGTTATTGATGAGGATATAAGATACACGTTTAAGTGTGGGTGGTTAATGTAGAGAGAATCGTCTGGTGTCTTATGCGATAAAAAAATTCCAATGAGGCTGAAAGGTAAATTTCATATGACTGTAGTGAGACCAGCTATGATGTATCGTTCAGAGTGTTAGCCGGTTGACAAGAAAGTAGATTAGAGAATGAGTGTAGCGGAGTTGAGAATGCTTAGATGGATGAGTGGAGTGACTAGAGAAGATATGATAAAGAACAAATATATAAGAGGGAGTATAAGTGTAGCATCAATCGTAAATAAATTAAGAGAAAATAGATTTAGATGGTATGGTCATATTATAAGGAGAGAGGAATCGAAAGCTGTACGAGCAGTTATAAAAATGAATGTTGAAGGAATAGGAAATAAAGAAGACCAAGAAAGAGAATAGAAGGGATGTAATTGAATGTGATATGACGACGTCTGATGTGAGCGTAGATGATGAGGGTAATCTTGTCAAGTGGAAGTTAAGGATAAGGTTGGCCGACCCCAAGTAGTTAGAATTAAGGCGAAGGAAAAAAAGAAAAAGAAGACGGAATGTAGAGCTAGTTTAATAATTTTTCTTTTGGTTACTAAATTTGACCTGACTTTTTCTTATTCTTAAAAAATGAATTACAAAATGTGAAAAATATCATAGGTTAACATTTATTTGTTAATGTGTTTCGTAAAAAACTTTTAAGTAGTTCAATTCATAGCTGAGAAGGTATTCATTTTTAAAAAGATATTATCTTTATGTATTTCTGACTAATTTTGTCAAGTCTAACTGAATCAATTTTATTGAACAATATAGCAATAAATCACGAATCGTATGTAATCGAAAACATTAACCTTAAAAATTGAAAAAAAATCCCTTGTTCCTTATAAGTGAGGGGAATCCCAAGAATTTAAAATTTTTTAATCGAAAAATTTTGATTTTTTTTTCATTTAAAATTATCATGATTATTTTAAAAATTAATGAATTAAAACATTTTTTTTTTTTATAAATAACCTAGGCATTTTCTTATTACTTGGTTTTATTTTTATTGGAAATTTGACGTTTCAACTGTTCAGTAAGGAGATTCAATAGTTTCTTTTGAATAAAAATTTAAGTAGTATAGTCGTAAAGGAAGGAAGAGATTAGTACCTTATTTATCCCATTTTACAAAAAAAATTAATTGATTTAAGAGTTAGTTATAAATATTTTCACAAATAAAATGTTTAATTAATTTCAATCAAATGTGTATATTAAAAGAAAGGGGACTGGCCTTTCCAAGAAAAATGTTTTAGCATCCAATGGTTTATTATACATTGAAGTATTTAAATACAATTATTCTTTTAGTAGCCACATTACATAAAATATGCTTTATTTTAACATATATTTAAAAGACGGAATATTTTCAAAAGTTAAGTTGAAAAAGTTCTACTTTTAAAACAAATTTTCAAGTTTTTAAAAATTCAAAAAAGCTTTTCTTAACATTGAAGAGGCAAAATAACCAAAATAAGTATAAATTTATATTTAATGTAAGTTAGATTCATGTAAATTTTATATTTATAGGCGAACTCATTACTATTGCAAATCCTTATAAGGTATTTTAAAATAAACAAAAAAAAATTAAATTTGTATACAAAAATAGCATGTTTTTTTGCAGCCATTTGCATAAGAATATAGATCGTCGGGACAATATTTTTTTAAATTTATTGTACGTAACATAAATTTAATTTGCACATTTGTTTTAAGGACTCAGTATTTCCGGAACATTTTTAAAAGTTATGTTGAACAAGTTACTGTTTTGAATTCCGTCCTGTGGGCAGTTAAAGGTTCATATTTTCAAAAATTTATATAAAATAAAAGCGAATTATTTAAGATTTCAATATAAAAAATAATTATTTTGATTTGTTCATTTTTTCAATATGTAATGGTAATTTTTAGAAAAAAGTGATAAAATGTCGAAATTTACCGATTTTAAAAATTGTAATATTTGGGGGGATTTCCAACATTTACGGTGAACAAGGGGAAAATTAAAAAATGTTGAGGGTAATGTTTTCAACTAGATACGTTTGTGATCTTTTGACGTATCGTTGAGAAAAATCGGTCCAGTGAGATCTGATAAAAAATAGTGACAGACACATACACAAAAAAAACAAATTATATAATAATAAAAAAAAACACATCATGGTAAAATTAATACCCCGTCAACTTTGCATCAAAGATAAAAGTTAAAAAATATTTAGGATTAAAAAATGCTAAAAATAATTTTCTAAAATAAATATTTTAAAAGAGTTTGAGTGGCTAGTATTAAAAAAATCAACCTGTTTTTCTACAATTTTATATATTTTTTAATTTCTCAATAAAAATTACAATACTATATTATTAAATATCAATTTTATACTAAATTTTAATTATTTTAATAAGTACTTAACCATGTATTATACTTACATTATACTTATAAAACTTTTAATCAGTATATAATTAAGAAAATAAGTGTTCATATTACTTTTGGAATAATTTAATAGTCCTATCAAAAATTAAATACAGTCTACAGATTTGCATTGAATCACTTTTTTAATTATATTTGTATATACATTTTGTACTCCCCAAAACAACACTACATATTTTAGTGAGAGATTGAGGATAAAATCAAATTCTGAATTTAATTTTTTTTTTTACTAATACATGTCAACACCAAAGTCCAAAATCTAAAAATATGATAGTAATAAAAATAAATGTATAATTATCAAATGAATTTTTATTTTTTAAGGCTTGTAAAAAATCAATTCACAGTTATATTAGACAATTAGGACCAACTCTCAATAATCGAAATCATCCCTTCACTCTTGTAATTGATGGACAATCTTTAGCATTTGTTCTATCGGGAGAGATTAAAAGAGATTTTCTAAAGTTAAGTATTAGCTGTAAAACATTAATTTGCTGCAGGCTAACTCCATCGCAAAAAGCTGAGGTATGATGAATTGTTTTTAATTATATTTTAAATAATTCTTGATAGAATGTAAAAAAAGTATTTCTTAAGAAAGTTTATTTAAATAGTTGTTTATGATTTTTTTTTTATGAATGGTTTGTAATTTTTATTCATGGACAATAATTTATCTTATTCTCACAACTAAAAATATAAAAAAAAAAAAAATGGAATTTTTGTTTTAAACAGTTTTTTGTTGTATTAAAATTAATGTTTCAATTTGTTTAAATAACAGTTGAAACAATAATTTTTTTTTGTTATTATAATGTTAAAATTTTGCAAGTTTAATAAGTTGTTTAAGGTTTTAAGAATTATATTCAAGAAGATTTGTAAACAATTATATTTATGTGTAGAGGGTGATTATCACCTCTAGATATATTCATTTCTTTTTAGTGAAAGAGGATTGACCTACATAATATCGTCTTCTAGATGAAGTCTCGAATACGTAAATGATCGTAGATTTAGATCCCCAAATATATGCAAAATTAAATATAGCTGTTTGGTTATAATTTCTAATATTGAGTTGGATAAATTGTTATTTTTTTTTATATTACACTAAAAAAACATGCTTTTATTCTATATTATAGGCGCAGTTAAAATTTTCCTAGGAGGCATTTGGACATTAAATATTGAATCCTGTCCTAGGAAAATTTTACATGAAATACATTCAAACAGAATTTCCGTTTCCATTTACCGAACCAATTTCTTTCAATGATACGTCAAAAGATCACAAATTGTATCTAGTCGAAGACATTACCCTCAAAAATTGAAAAAATTCCCTCGTTCCCCGTAAATGGGGGAAACCTCCAAAAAAATTACAAATTTAAAAATCGCTAATTTTTTCAATTTTTTCAATTTTTTTTACTTAAAAGTGCCATAACTTTTTCAAAAATGAACATATCAATATAATCCTTTTTAATATAGATGTGTAATATCATTACCTTTCGTTTGGTATATTTTTTTCATAAATTTAACCCTTAACCTGCCCACAAGGAGGGATTTAAAATGACAACTTTTTCAAAAAAAATTAACTTTTTCAACTTAACTTTTGAAAATGTTCCGGAAAGTCTGACACTTTTATATATATCTTAAATTAAAGCTAATGTAATATACTTTATTATGCAAAAAAAAAAATTTCGGACTTTATTTTATCTTCATGGTGAAAACAGACATCAAAGTTTATAAAAAAAATACGATTTTTGTAAAAAAATTCATTTTTATATTTTTAACTTTATAATGCTATAACTTTTTGAAAGATGTATGGATCAATATAAATTTTTTTTTATAGATGCATGATGTCTTTACCTATCATTTGGTATATATTTTTTTTATATCTGACCCTTAACCTGCTCACAGGGGGGTATTTAAAATGACCACTTTTTCACAAAAAATTTACTACATACTTTATCTTAATTAGGATATTAATAATGAACTAGCAGATAATGTAGCTTTTGGAATAGTCCACCAATTTTTTAAAATTAAACAGTATCTAAAGATTTGCATCGAAGCGTTTTTTTTTTATAGTGATTTTAATCACTGTCAGATATCATTATACTTGATCCATCTATACCACGTCACCACTGTGCCACGACCCCCCTGTGCTGGGTTTTTTATATATTGATATAAAACCGTGCTAGATATAAAATAATATATAGTAATATGATATATTGTAATAAAACTTTGATAAATTGTAGTTGGTTGAACTTGTAACAAAAGCCACTAACGATGTAACTTTGGCAGTAGGTGACGGTTCTAGTGACGTTCCTATGATACAAAAAGCAAATATAGGTGTAGGAATTTCAGGACTAGAAGGTTATCAAGCATCTAGTGCTGCTGACTATTCAATAGCACAAGTAAATCAAAAAAATTATTTCATCAAAATGTATTTTTTAAATTAAACTATTCCTTTTAAAGACATTTTAAACTATTTTGTTTAACAGTTCAAATATTTATCTAAACTAATATTTGTTCATGGAGCATGGAATCATGATAGAGTGTGTAAAATGATTTATTATTGTTATTATAAAACAGTATGTTTCTACACATTACAACTATGGTTTGCAATATACTCTGGATGGTCCGGTAAATTGTTGTTTGATAGATGGATTATATGCACTTATAATATAGTAAGTTATTGTGGATAAAACCCAATTTTATTTTATTATCAGTAACCTTTTTGATTATTATGAAGAAAAAACAATAATGTAAATCTAAAACAAAATTTACGAACAGATTTCAATAGCTGATAATATCAATTATTTAAAACTATATTTTACATTTTTTTTTTGATTAATAACCATGAAGTAGAGTGATTTGAGAAACAAGAAAAAATTAAACTTTGCACTTGATTTATTTAAACGAATTTAGAGTTCAGGTTTAAAAAATAAATAAAATATTTGTTCAAAAATATGGTTATTTAATTTGGAAAATAAGGATTTAGAATATCATATTAATATATAATGTGAATAATATTGTGGGTTGTTTGTAACTTTTATTTTCATTAATTTAGGGTTTTTATTATTAACAATATAAATATATATAATACGGGTATTTATTAAATAAATACCCAAATAGGCGGGTTTTTGTATCCTATAAAGTCTAAAAAAATTAATAAAAAGTGGTCTATCGACTTTATTATTATACCTTATGTAATAAATCAAAAATAAAATAAAATAAACCTAATAGAATAAGAATAATTTTTAGTGGGCAATGTGGTATATGGAAATAGTAGTAATTGACAAAAAAAGAGAAAATACTTTTCGGTTCTTGGGCGACTACTTAAGAATATCCGTCCAAACCGGGGACAGGTATAGGAGGACTGTGTGTATGACGTTGACTAAGAGTGTGTGCCGCATCTCCCTCGGCCCTCTCAGATTGGACATGACTTCCACCAGACTGTTTATAATTTTCGGGGTCCGCTGGGCCACACGGGTAAAGTACAGACCGATCATTAGACGTTTGTCTACGACTAGGCCCAGATAAGTCATGGAGTCCTAAAGCGGAAACTTCACCCCCACTACTACTAAGACTAATTAATTCTAATCACAATAAAACGCTTCTTCACTTTGTTCGGCACATTTAAGGCTATTCATAAGAAAAATACACAATATATAAAACTTTTGAAAGTTCTAAATTTAAAAATCAGTAAATTTTGTCTTTTTTTTACTTTTTTTTCTTAAAACTTCCATAACATTTTCAAAAATAAACAAATCAACATAATTTTTTTTATACTAAAACCTTAGATATTTCCCTTTCATTTGATATCATTTTATTGAAAATCTAACACTTAACCTGCTCATTGAGGGGGATTTAAAATAGCAACATTTTTACAAAAACTAACTTTTTCAACTTAATTTTTGAAAATGTTCCGGAAATACTGCGTCCTTTAAACATAAATCAAATTAAAGCTTATTTTATGTACTACAAAATGAAAAAAAAAAAATTTGTCCCGACAATTTATCTTCTGCATGTAAACGGCTGCCGTAGTTAAAAAAACGCTAATTTTGTGTTAAAATTTTCGATTTTAAATTTTCAACTTAAAAATGCTATAACTTTTCGAAAAATGCATGTATCAGGACAATTTTTTTTTTTTCTAAATACATTATAAGTACATCTTTCATTTGACATACTTTTTATTAAAATTGGACAATTTCCTCATATATAGGGGCCGTTCAAAACTTGAAATATTATATAAAAAATAGAACTTTTTCAACTTAACTTTTGAAAGTGTTACGGAAATACTGCGTCCTTTAAACATATAATAAATTTAAGATTATTTTATATACTATAAAATGAAAAAAAAAAAATTTTTTCTGACGACCTGTCTACTATGTGCAAATTACTGTCAAAATTTAAAAAAAAATGTAATATTTGCGATAAAAATCACCTTCTATAAGGATGTTTTTTGTACTTAAAACTGTAATTACTTTTTCAAATATTGACAAATCAAAATAATATTTTTTTATATTGAAACCTTAGGTAATTTCCTTTCGTTTGATATCATTTTTTTTTTGAAAATCTAACACTTATTCTGCTTATAAGGGGGATTTAAAATAGCAACTTTTTTACAAAAACTAACTTTTTCAATTTAATTTTTGAAACTGTTCCGGAAATACTAAAATAATAAAATTTTTCATCAACTTTAAAGAACCACAAAAATAGGTTAAAAATGAAAATTTGGACTGATTATTTTAAACAAATTAAAAATCAAATCAGTAATAATTTGAAAACAAATTTTAGCTTCGATGCGAAGTGGAGAAGGTATTAATTTTACTATGATGTGTTTTTTTTTTTTTTTTTTTATGTCTGTTGCCACTTTTTCTCAGCTCTCACTGGACCGATTTCTTTCAAAAATACATCAAAAGATCACAAATCGTATCTAGTTGAAGACATTACCCTTAAAAATTGAAAAAAATTCCCTCGTTCCCCGCAAATGGGGGAAATATCCAAAAAAATTACAAATTTAAA
>NW_026099573.1:26843163-26874926 GCF_025091365.1 Daktulosphaira vitifoliae
AAATTAAACACTATCTACAGATTTGCATCGAAGCGTTTCTTATGATAGTGATTTTAATCACTGTCAGATTAAATCTATACTGGACCCTACTATGCAATGTCTCCACTATGCCGCGACCCCACTGTGCTACCGTTTTTTTTTTCTTTTAAGTATTATTTTATATATAATTAGTAATAATATAAAAAATTAGAAGTGATTGAAAAAGTCTAATTGTAGATTTGAAAACAACGCGAAAAGTTGATTTAGAGAAGTATATTTTTGCTTCTGATGAAAGTTCCTTGTAGTACAGTGCATTTATTTATAGTAACAAACAGATTTATTGAAAAATATTGTATCAACCTTTTTAAATTTTTATACACGTAAAAGTAAAGCAAAATATAACTTCTTTATTATTTTTATAATTTCTCCGTTTAAATTACAATATTAAATTTCAATTTCATACTAAATTTAATAATTATAATTAGTATATATTCATATATTATATTTTAAAATCAAAGAACTACTAATCAGGATTTAATCAAAGAAATAAGAGTTGATGATGCTTTTGGAATAATCCACCAATTTCTCTAAATGAAACACTATCTACAGATTTGCATCGAAGCGTTTCTTATGATAGTGATTTTAATCACTGTCAGATATCATCTATACTTNTTATGATAGTGATTTTAATCACTATCAGATATCATCTACACTTGTCCCATATATGCCTCAACCGCACTGTGCCTCGATCCCACTGGGCTGGGTTTTTTTCTATTTAATGATGTCAATTTTAAGCTGGCCTTGAATATAGTAAATTATTGCTCTCTAAATTGATCAATATCATTGTCATAAAACGCTTCCACGCAAATCTGTTAAATTTCACAATAATTTTTTTATTAGTAATTTCACAATTTCTACATTTTAATATTTTACCAAATTTTTAATGCTTGTCAAATTAATTGCTTAATTAAAAATAAAATTTTATTTTAATAAATTTGCGAATTTTTTTTACTATGACGATCGATTTTTTATAGTAGAACAACCGTGGGAACAAATTTCTTTTAATATTAAAGTAAATTTCAAAGTCTTTAATTTGATATAGATTTTAAAAATGGAGTCATTTCGGCCTTTCCAAAAACTGAGTTGAAAAAAATTCTTACATTCGTGGATGGTCGTCTATTTTAAATCCGTCCTGCGCATAAGTTTCTTATTTAATTTTCATAGAGCTTATTTTCTCTTTTAATAATGTATTAAATTTTCATTGCGATAAGTATTTTAAAAAATGTTATAGGAGTTTTAAAGTATAGATAACATTATTGGAAAATGCTATTTTTACCGTATCGTATTTTTATGATATTTTTCAAAATTTTGAAATTTAAAGAAATTTATTCCAATTTTTATCTATGATATCAGCAACTAGACTAAAATCAGGTTCTTATAACGTATTAGTTATTAAAATCAGTCAGATTAGAGCTAAGAACTTTCATGGACAGACACAAAAAACATATTATAGTAAAAACCTTTTCAGCTTCGCAATAAATCAAAAATATTTAATATTTATTCCTCATAGAGAATTTAAAAATTATTTAGAACACTAAATAAATATTCTAATACATATATTAATTTTTTGAATAATAGGTTTTCACAGCAGCTCCACCTTTAGCAATTGGAATATTCAATACAGTTTGTTCTGCAGAAACACGTTTGAAATATCCATACATGTATACACAAATAAACAATAAGTTAAACACCAAAACTTTTTGGAAATGGGTTCTCAATGGAATATGTCATTCATTCCTTATATTTTGGTATTGTTTATTTATTTTAAAACATGAAATCATTTGGAATAATGGATATATTGGAGATTTTTCAATACTAGGCAACTGTATATACACGGTATTAAATAATATAACACGTTTTACGATTGTTTTTTTTATTATTAACATCAAATTAATGTTTAATCAATGTAAAATTAGAAAGAAACAGACTCATTATAATATATTTTTGTGTATTTTAAAGATTCAAATTTTATATATTTTAAATTACTTAGCGTGTTACAAACACCCAAAATAATTTTTACAAAATTGTTTTTTTTTTTATACAATTTATAAGATTATATATAGAAAAATATTTTTTCTCGCTCAAATTGAGTTATATTTAAAAGGTTATTTATTTATTAAATATCTATATCTATGAATAACATTTAATTGTATTATAATCTCAATTAAAAAGTTTCTCTGGATAGTATTACATAAAATATATACACAGTGATCCATTATCATAAACCACTTATCTACTTACAAAATAGAAAAGTTTGGTGAATATTTTTTTTGATTTTGGAATTTAAACACTATTTTTTCAATTAACAAAAAATTAACTTAAATTGTTTTTTTGTGTTTCTTTCACATATATTTTTTGATTTATCAATTATTAAGTAATTATTGGGTTCATCCTTTACGTCTTATAAGGAGTAATTTTTCTTTGAAAGAGAATGTTACATAATTAACTTATAAAATAGAAAATGAATGGTCGATAGCATTTTTTGGACCTGTACTGGGAATTCGTTAACATTTTAAAATATAGAATTGTGGCGGTCGAATGTTCTAGAATGTTCGGCCGCCGCCGCCTCTAGAAGATTCCTCTGACTATTTAAGGACAAGATCGTCGCTCCAGTCAATCAATCGATCAGTCAATCACTTACGCATTCTGTCTTAAACGCGCTTCGTCTCTCGCTGTTATTTGTTAGTTCGTTGTAATATAGTATAGTTGTTATTAAATCGTAAAAGTGTTTATTACTTCTATATATTACACCTCGCTACATTGGTGACCTCGACGATAACAAGTATGAACGCCGAAGAACTACGCAATCAATTGGAGGAGTTACGCCAAGAAAACGCTCGCCTTGCAGCACTACAGGCACAGCAATATCCAACAGCTTCAGTGAATCGCGTTGCCGTCAAGTTGCCACCTTTCTGGTCCGAAAGACCGAGCTTATGGTTCTCACAGGTTGACTCGCAGTTTGCAATCTCGGGAATAACAAGTGAGGAAACAAAATTTAATTATGTTGTGGCTCAGCTTGATACGCGTTACGCCGCCGAAGTAGAGGATATTATTACTAACCCACCGCCTACTGAACGCTACAAACATCTACGCGCAAAACTCGTTGAACGGTTGTCTATCTCAGAAGAACAACGTGTGCGGCAACTCATCAATGAAGAAGAACTAGGTGACCGTAAGCCATCACAGTTCTTACGACATCTCCGTTCCCTTGCCGGCACTACTACATTACAAGACAATATTTTACGTCAACTTTGGCTCCGCCGTCTACCATCACATGCACAAGCTATTTTAACCGCACAATCAGAGCTTCCTCTGGATAAGGTAGCCGAGCTGGCTGACAAAATTGTTGAAGTGCAGCCAGCCCCCTCGCAATTCGTCCATGCTGTTGCCACGACGAACAATAAAAAGGAACTCGATGTTTTAGCTGCCATTGAAGCACTCACAAAACAGGTAAGCGAATTATGTGCTAAACGCCCGCAACGTTCCCGCTCTAGGTCACGTAACCGTTCAAACGTGGAACTGACTAACGGCAAAGGATGGTGTTGGTATCATAGCACTTATGGAGAAAAGGCTGCCAAATGTAAGGCTCCCTGCAAGTATCAGGAAAACTCCAACGACAGTCAGTAGCGGCGGCAACAGACTGTCCGAACCCGAGCAGCCGCCTGTTTGTTACAGATCAAATAACAAAACGCCAATTTTTAGTCGACTCCGGTTCCGACTTATCTTGTTACCCTCAACGGCTACTACGGGAACGACGCC
Source organism: Daktulosphaira vitifoliae (assembly GCF_025091365.1). Lineage (NCBI taxonomy): Eukaryota > Metazoa > Arthropoda > Insecta > Hemiptera > Phylloxeridae > Daktulosphaira > Daktulosphaira vitifoliae. Next base: position 26,846,962 of record NW_026099573.1, read on the forward strand.
ATGCCACCGATTACGACCTCAGCGCGGCCAACAACAGTACCATAAAAACTTACGGGACGGTCCATCTCAATTTGAATTTAGGACTTCAACGCAGTTTCCCATGGAGTTTTATTGTCGCCGACGTGAGTTCTCCTATCATTGTTTCCGACTTCATGGCATACTACCACTTGCTGCCGGATTGCCGTACCAAACGTCTTATTGATGGTGTCACAGGCTTGGCTGTGAATGGTAAGGTTTCCTCTGTAAATCAATGCAGCATAAAATCAGTTGCCAACACTTCCCCTTGGACTGCACTTCTCGCAGAATTTCCGGACATCACACGTCCCACCGGATTGCCCAGGACAATAAAACATCAAACAGTGCACCACATTCTTACGACACCTGGTCAGCCAATAGCCTGCCGCCCACGCCGCTTAGCTCCAGGTAGACTAAAAATCGCCAAACAGGAATTCGCGGAAATGGTCAAGGCAGGTACCGCTAGACCTTCAAGCAGTCCGTGGTCTTCACCATTACATTTAGCACCGAAAGGGGAGAACAGCTGGCGTCCTTGCGGTGATTACCGCGCGCTGAACGCCCGAACTATACTCCTATCCAGACAGACACATACATGATTTCTCGCACAACCTGGCTAATTGCACGCTATTTTCCACAATCGATCTGGTAAAGGCTTACCATCAAATACCTGTTAATCCGGACGATATATGCAAAACAGCCATTACCACTCCATTCGGACTTTACGAATTTCCTTTTATGACATTCGGATTGCGAAATGCTAGATAAACTTTTCAACGCTTCATAGACGAAGTTACCAATGGGTTGGACTTCTGTTATGCATATATTGATGACATTTTGGTATTCTCTAAATCGGAAGAGGACCACAAACAGCATTTACGCACTCTTTTCGGGAGACTTTCTGACTACGGTGTTGTCGTTAACCCGCAAAAATGTGTATTAGGTTCGGCTGAGGTGAAATTTCTAGGTTACCTAGTATCTTCTGAAGGCACCCGCCCGCCACCGGAACGCGTCGAAGCCCTACGACAGTATCCATTGCCAAAATCTATGCAAGGATTACGCCGGTTTTTGGGAATGGTAAATTTTTATCGCCGGTTTATTCCCAAAGCTGCCGACCTGCAAGCACCACTTCACGGTATTCTCAAAGGCCCGAAGACAAAAGGTTCCCAACCGATAGAATGGACTCCCGAGTTAGAAAAAGCGTTCACCACATGCAAAGAAAGTCTTGCGACCGCTACTCTTTTAGCACATCCTCATCCAGCCGCACGACTTGGACTATTCACAGACGCATCTAGCCAATCTATCGGCGCATGTCTGCAGCAGCGAGTCAATAACATCTGGCAACCCATAGCATTTTTTTCAAAGAAAATGTCGGTGAAACAAAGTGCGTGGCCTGCGTATTATCGTGAGTTGCTTGCCATCTATGAATCGGTGAAGTATTTCAGGCACATTGTCGAAGCACAACCATGTACCATTTTCACCGATCATAAGCCACTCGTATATGCTTTCACCCAACGGAGAGAAAAGATACCTCCTACGCAACTCAACCAGTTGACATTCATATCCGAATTCACCACCGACATTCAACACATTAAAGGTGATGAAAATATCGTCGCGGATACAATGTCACGCATTGAAGTTGTGTCTCTCCCGCTGGACTACCGAGCTCTTGCTGCATCTCAAGACACGGATGATGAACTCAAACATTTTACTGACAACAATTCATCTCTTCATTTGGAGAAGGTACTAGTGCCAGGATTTTCAGCCTATATTTATTGCGGCACGTCAACGGGACGCCCACGACCATTTTTGCCACAACGATTCCGGCGTCACGCATTTGATTAGTTACACAACCTTAGTCACCCCGGTGCACGCGCAACAACTCACTTAGTTTCAGAACGATTTGTGTGGCCAGCAATGAAAAAGGATTGCCGTTCCTGGGCACGTGCCTGCGTCCACTGTCAGCGATCGAAAATAAGCCGACACGTCTCAGCCCCACTGGGAAACTTTGAAACACCTTCACGCCGATTCAAACATGTTCATGTCGATATCATCGGTCCATTGCCGCCATCACAGTCCTTTAGGTACTGTCTGACGGTAATCGACCGTTTCACCCGTTGGCCGGAGGTGTATCCACTCGAACGTATAACAGCAGATGATGTCACTAAGGGTTTCCTCAATTGCTGGATTTCACGCTTCGGAGTACCTCAATACGTTACGACTGACCGTGGTACTCAGTTTGTTTCAGCTACTTTAAAAACTTTAGCAAAACGTTTTGGTTTTACGCTTCGCCCCACTACCAGTTGGCATCCTGCTGCAAACGGATTCGTCGAACGAATGCACCGACAACTAAAGGCAGCCATCATGGCCCACGCAAAAGACTCGTGGACTGAGTCACTGCCTATCGTGCTTCTCGGAATACGTTCTGCGTTTAAGGAAGACTTAAAAGCCACGTCTGCGGAACTTGTTTATGGGGAGCCTCTTAATCTTCCTGGTGATTTCTTCACAGACAATCAAGATAATAGCAGTACGAACGACCCTACTAGCTTACTAGATCGTCTTCGCAGTGTTATGAATAAAATCCGTCCAGTACCTGCATCTCGCCACTCAAATCCACGATCATTTGTTTTTGCGGACCTTAAGGACTGTTCACACGTATTTCTCAGGGAGGGAGGTGTCCGAGCAGCACTTCAACCGCCATATCAAGGTCCCTACGAAGTAATTGCCCGAAATGACAAAACGTTCACAATAAAAGTTCGAAATCAACCAGTTACGGTGACGATTGATAGAGTAAAACCTGCCTACCTCATGGTGAACGAAAGCACAACCGATAGCCAGGCACATGCTCCACCAGCGACTGCCCCGAATACGCCCAAACAAAAACAACCGCCTAATACCGATCCATCAACACAGCCAGTACGAACAACTCGCTCAGGCCGCCGAGTCAGATTCCCGGACATTTTTGACCCTAGCTAACTCCACTCCGTAGGGGGGTGGTGTGGCGGTCGAATGTTCTAGAATGTTCGGCCGCCGCCGCCTCTAGAAGATTCCTCTGACTATTTAAGGACAAGATCGTCGCTCCAGTCAATCAATCGATCAGTCAATCACTTACGCATTCTGTCTTAAACGCGCTTCGTCTCTCGCTGTTATTTGTTAGTTCGTTGTAATATAGTATAGTTGTTATTAAATCGTAAAAGTGTTTATTACTTCTATATATTACACCTCGCTACAGAATGGTTAAGAGGCGAAATTTTAATAACTTCCAAAATACAAATTCAAAAAGTAATATCAACTACTCTGTATATAAATTTATAACCAGGCATTTTCTCAAAATGGGGCAATGTTTTTAAACAATGGCATATCCAGAATTTTAGGCAACCTTCAATTTAAAGTTGGACAACTTTTTTTACATTTACAATTTAAAACTAAAGTAAATTTATTTTGATTTTATTTAAGTATGGTTAAAAGTGTACAAAATTATTTTCTTTTGTTTTAACGAGATTAAAGTTATACATAACTTTTGATATATAATATACCATTAACTACTCAAAAGTTACGATGATAAATATTTAGATTGAAAATCAGATAATAGGGTTGTAGTTGAAAATTATCTGAAATTAGCATTTTATGTAATTGACAAAACATAAAATTTTTAACTGTAATACGATAAAATTTTTTTTTATAATCAGTTGTGTTTTTCAAAAATATTATATTTATTAATATTCCAATATTTGTATATTTTTAGTGTGTACTTACTGTAGTTTGTTTAAAAGCGGGGCTGCTCATTCAATCTTGGAATTTCATAGTACATTTAACAATTTGGTCATCTATATTGTCGTGGTTTATATTTGTAGTCGCATATAGGTAAATATATTCTTAAAAAATGTAATAAATTTAATATATATATTATAATAATAATTTAATATATTAAATATAAAAAATTTAATACAGTTAATATCTAGACTAGTTAATGATTGTAATTACTGTAGCCATTTTACTAGGTAAAGTGGATTAACCATTTCTCATTTTTATGTCTTTATGCTCAGCTTTATAGGGTCAATCCAAGCCAAATCATCCAGAAGAGGTTGTACGACCATCTCATTTTTTTCTTAAATTTTTAGGGTTAATTTTTTAAGCTCTAATTAAATTAAAACAATTTTTTGTTTTTTGTGACCTTCCCACTTTTATGGCTATTTCAATATAAAAAATGTTAAAAATAGCCAGAACGTTAAAAAACACAGATTATTCAATATTGACATTATCGAATTAAAATTGTAGACTTGACCTTATTATAACTTAAAGTTAACATATAAAAAAAAAAAATTATATGAAATTCTAAGTTTTATTACTTTCTAAAAATGATGAAAATTGGCGTTTTTGAGCTCACTTAAAACTATTAAGAAGTTTTTATTTTACAATGATTTTCAAACGTGTAATTGTATAGTGTATAATTTATGTTTCAACTAAATTTTAAATATTTAAAACAATTTTCTTGGGATTTAGAGGCCTGCAAAGTTAGAAATTTTATAAATCTTCTACATTTTTTAGAAAGCTATTCAATTTATTATTTTAGTTTTGTTTTTACCTATATTAGGTTGGTTTACAACGATTTTAACTTAGCTCTCCATTTATCACGATCTTCAGCAAGTCTTTTTAATCCGGCGTAAGTATCAATCCCTGCATCATTTTTCAGTTGAAATATATACAAGTTTCTTGGTTTTCCTGGTGGTTTTCATCCTTCAATTGCACCTTCTATTAAAGTATGATGCAATTCGTCGTCATGACTTTAATTATGGATCTTGTTTCTCCAACTTGGGTCAGTACATCTTCATTTGTTACTCTAAAACTAAAAACTAAAATAATGAATTGAATAGTTATAATATATATAATAATTATATTAAATAGTAAATATATTACATATTCTATAATATATAAAACAATTATAAAAATATGGTCTGAAAACAACAAAAAAATATCATTAAATTATTTGATTTTCAACGGATTTTTACTGATTTTCTAATGCTAAATTTTATATGTTACACTTTTCTCAAACTTAAAATTTTTATGGTGTACTAAACAGATATAAAACTAAAAATTAAAAAAAAAAATTTTTGAAATTAGGTCACCCAATAAAAATAATGCACCTAAATTTTAATTCGATAATGTCAATATTGAATAATCTGTGTGTTTTTAACGTTCTGGCTAATTTTAACATTTTTTACATTGAAATAGCCATAAAAGTGGGAAGTCACAAAAAAAAAAATGTTTTAATCTTATTATAGCTTAAAAAATAAACCCTGAAAATTTAAGAAAAAAATGATATGGTCGTACAACCACTTCTGGATAATTTGGCATCGATTGACCCTATAGGATCAATATTAACTAATAATACTTAACAAAAACCCCGAATTATATTTACTGGGATCGAAAAGTTTTATGAAATCCCTCTTATGATTTTAAATAGCTTTTTTCATTAATATTCAATAAAAATAAGCAAATATGTACATATATTTTGTTCATACAATTTTTGAATTTCTCAATTTTCTGATAAAAATGTTCTTTTATTATTTCTAATCAAAACAGTATAAACTTTTTTTTATTAAACAAATTTTAAATCAAGTAAAACAGAAAGAAACAATTATGGATTTCCCGGGCAATAAGGATTTTTAATTTATAATTAGTATGGAATAAAGTCTTAAAATGAGTCACTTTATTATATTTCATAAAATAAAAGAACGTAACTCAAATATTTAATTAAACAAGAGAAAATAATTAAAATAAAATGAAATGTTCATTATATTAACTAAATTTATAAATTAACAATATCAATTTTTGTGTATTTATAATTTTATTTTGATCACTTAAAATAGGTGTTCTGAAAATTGAGTTATGTCCTTTTTTCGAGACGATGTCTATATTATATAAGTTTTTTTTAATTAAAAAAAGAGAAAAGAAATATCTTACTTTTATATTGCTCTTTTATATGGAGGTAAACATTTTTTTAGAAATGGAGGTTTTACTTGAGTGTCTCATAATGCTAATTCTGAGATCAAGAATCTATAAACTAACAAAATAAATTGTTTAAAATCAGTTTAGTTAAAATTATTTAACTAAATCATAATTAAACTTTAGAAGTTATTTTCATAAATCATAGCAATAAATATCTTTTGAATTTGTGAGGTGCCCTAGAAAATGTTTGTTGAGTAAAATTTTAAGAAAAATGTTTTAGCAATGCCTTTACATATAAGAGGAGGTACTAGAAAACGTAATTATTTAATCCTGAAATATTTAGGGACGATTGAGACTTTATGAGTCTCAAATTTCATTTTTTGTTTAGTGGACTATTAAGATAGCAATGTGGGCCGGTGTAAGTCTATGCTACATTGGATCCAAAAATTTGCGATCGCCTATAGCTAGTACATAAAATATAAGTATGATTACCTTATAAAATTCTACTTTTAGTCGATTAGCACCGTTTTTGTACTACATTGATATAACAATCCATTTAAATGACGTCATTTTGATGAGTTCACCTGTGTTTTGGCTTACCTTAGTGCTTATCACATGTTTTTCATTGATGTTAGACGTTACAATTATGACGTTAGTATAACATTTTTTATTTTATTTAATTGTTAAAAATTCATGTATTTGTAAAATATCAGTTTTTTTTCAGGATTCAAAAAATATTTTGTAAATCGATAACACAAAAATTACGAAAAACAGAGTTACAGAGCAATATTTAATAAATTAATGTATGTTTGTTTTTCAAGTTTACATTTTTGGAAAATAATACCTTAAATACCATTTTGTTTTTGTGAATTATTATTCTCAGTTTTTGGGAATAAAATATTTTTTTAAGTTTAAATAAAATGTGATTATTAATATTTTTCTGGATAATTTAAGCGTATGGTATTTATTTTACAATTACATGTAATAGTATTATGACACTTACTGCATTGAGTATATCATATAGTATCCATATTTATTAAGAAACTATATGCAAATAAATATACATCAAAATACAATAAAACAATTATTTTGGTTAAATTAATATTTGTTAGCTCTTTGTATAAATCTAGACATATCTCCTACAGGATATGTGCATTTGTTTAATTATATTCAATTAACTATTTTGCATTTCTTTTATATTTTATGCATTCAATGATTTTAGTGTTAAAAATGGTCGATAAATTTACCTAAGTTCAAAGGATTATTTTACGCCTTGCTATTACATAATTTCATGGAACCTAGGTTGGGTTGGGTTTAGTTTATACGTTATCAACAAGTTGATTCATTATCAATTCTTCAAAACTACATAGAATTGTGAACATTGAAACTGTCTACAATTTTGCGATCAGTTATACGAATTGCTTATTAGCGAGCTTTGTTGCGTGTATATCATAAGGTATATTAATTATTGTAACTGTGATGTATTTCCGTTATATGATAATACTATTATAAAACATTGTGTATCATCAATGAAATTTATATATTAAATTTCAATTTTTCTGTCGTGTAGAATTTTATGTAGTTGCAGTTAATACTTTATTTTATGATAAATAAAATAGTGTTATGCTAATTGTTAATTACTAAAACAGCTTAACTTAACGTTTTTGTTATTGATAATTTACTATCGCTGTGGCGCGCGAGATTACAACTGCACGAAGGACACTAAATGGTGGACCAGACTTACCCGGTAGTAATAATCATTGGAAATAAGTGTACCGGTTATAATAAGTAATCGCGCGGTACACGGACACGTTACTTAATTCTTGTTTTACCCTGACTGTTTCATCGATCTAGAGAATTTTAAAAACTATGACAACGTTCTAATCAATATTTTTAAGTAACTTGACAATTGTTCATAGAACACTTAATGTGAAATTTACGGACTTAAGATTCTTGACAGTAATTTTTGATAACTCATCAAGCATATTAAAGAAAGAAAATGTATAATAAAGGAAAAAATGCAGCTGTACCTTCTGATGCCCAAGCTAGAGAAAAGTAAATACAATTTTATATTACATTATGCTTTGAATATTAGATTTCAGTTAAATTTATGTTTGGAATATGTCAGGTAATACTCAATGACTATTTGATATTGTCATGAAATTTCCTTTGGGTCCTAGCTACCTAAAATCAATATAGATCTGATGAAATACTATTAGTGGGTATAGGCTACAATTTAAGGGTGGTAAAACTCTCTTATAGTGTAATAAATTTTTGTTAATAAAATTGTTGTTTTTATAACTTTGAAGCAGTATAAAAATTATCTAAAGTAGAGATTATTTCAACCATTTAAATTACTAAAAATTGCATTAAACATATAACACTTAATTATATACTTTAATTTTTTTTTATAGATATCGGATATATAAATAGAAAAACTGCTGTATTTTCTAGAAATAATATCAATAGACCAGTATGAACCTTAAAATGTTCTTATTAAAATTTATCAATCTGTTTAAAAGTTCATTATACATAAAGAAAATGTTAGTTTTCAACTTTTATAAAGGTCCAAGAATTAATTTTTAGAAATTTTAAAATACTCTTTCTAAATTTTAGAAATAGTTAGTATTTTATAGCAAAAAAATTAATTTAAAATAAGCTTATATTTAGGTTTAAAAATATGCTATTTAAACTAATAATGACTTTTACAGGTTGGCTTTGTATGTATATGAGTATCTACTACATATTGGAGCACAAAAAGCAGCTCAGACTTTTTTAAATGAAGTAAGTTGTTAAAGTATGATTAAATTAATTAAAAATATTTATTAGAATATTTTTGAAAAAAGATCAATTTTATCTAAAAAAAGTTTAATTAAAAAAAAAATAAGTACTTCAAAAATGTTGTATACAATTATTTTATTTAAACATTTGAACTTTGAACTTAAACAATACTTTTAAGCGAATAAATTTACTTGATGATATTTGAATACAGCATCTAAAATGGTGTCCTCTGATATAAAATGTGTCTTCTAAATAACAAAATATATACCCTGAATTAAAGATGTATATATCAATTTTTATGATGTGTATTTTGGTTTAAATTGTCAAAATAGCAATTCTTAAATTTTTAAATGTTGATTACCATTTTTTTTTTTTGCATATCAAATTTTCTATAGCGCTTTATTCTTAATTAAATATTATTGTAAAGTTTACTAGATTATCATTTTGTTAATCAATTTACTAATTAGTTTGTTGTCAACATTTTTCAAAAAATATTAAAATATCAGTAAATTTAATTCAAATATAAAAATATATTTTGATGAATAGTAATGTAGTTTTATTCTTTAATTAATCTAAAATTAAAATTAAATATGTGGTGTGTTACTCATAATGTGAGTCTTAAACACTTATAGAAAAAAAATAGAAAATATGTATATAATAAGTTGAATAAAACTAATTTATTTTTAAGAAGTATTTTCCTTTCTGAGTTGTTAATAGTATTATTTTAATACTTTAAAATAAAAAAATGTTCATATTGGAGTTAAAACTGAACCCACTATAAGTTAGCTCGATTAATAGCTCACTCGTAACTATTAGTTTTTATTAAAATCTTATTAGATTTTGTAATGAAAATTTAAAATTAGGATTATTAATGCAAAATAATTATAACTGACTGAAATAAAATTTATGAACTTTATAAAAAAAAAAAATACATATTAATAAATTAAGTCATCTAAACTATATTTTATTTACTTACAAACATTCTCTAGTTACAATAATATATTACAGACTAATTGTTTGTGTATTGAAAAACTTTAAGAAGTAACTAAATTAAAACATGAATTTTTTAGATAAGATGGGAAAAAAATATTACGCTTGGTGAACCTCCAGGATTTTTGCATTCTTGGTGGTGGTAAGTATTTTTAAACTTAAAGTATAAAAAAATTTAATTGTAAAATTTGTTGCTTATTTCAGTGTTTTTTGGGATTTATATTGTGCAGCTCCTGAAAGGCGAGACTCGTGTGAACACTCAAGTGAAGCAAAAGCTTTTCATGATTATGTAAGTAATTACAATTTTTTAAATGTCATTATGTAATTTAATATAAAAATTTTTTTTTTTTACAAATTTTTTGTGAAAATATTATAGTAATTTTTATCTACAAAAATTATGAAGAATGCTTTTTAATACCTGAAAATCTCATAAAAAAAATAATTGAAATTAACTTTCATTTAATTTTCAATGAGCATATGCTGCATTAAGCCCTTTGAGCTGTACTTGCAGGTAGGCCACTGATTCCAGTAGGAGTAATCGGCCACGATATGTATTGTATAAAAAAATATAACTCCAAAAGCAGATTATCAAAAAATTATTCTCACTTCTAGATTAAATAATAATTTAAAAAATAATAATATGACTACCAATTACTTAGGTATAATTACAATTGTGATCATAATAATCTACTAATTATTATTTCAAACAACAGATAGACAAAAGAAAACTTAACAATCATTAAGAACAAACTTTAAATGCCATGTTATTAGTGAAAAGTACACACTAACATAAAATTTAAATGAAATTGTGATACGCAAAGTAAAATCATATCTTATTAAAAATTTGTGAAAGGACTTAAAAGAAAGAAGCTCATGACTCGGTCAAAAATGAACAGATTTCAACGAAATTTCAGGGTACCTTTGGAATGTCTCTGAGTAGGTTTGGTAAAACTTTCAGAATTTAAATTGAAAAATGCTGGAGGCAATGATCATTTTTGATAAAAATTTTGAATGCTTACAGTGTTTAACAAAAAACTTTCTCATCTTCATAAATAATTTTCTTAGAATGGCGTTGTCAAGTTCTTTCATTTAAAAAAAAAAATTTGAAAATCGTATATCTTTATTTTTCCAGCATTCGCTAATTTTTCAATGTCTTATTATATAATAAGATATTAAATGAAAAATCTTATTAATAGTTGATGATTTTTTAAAACATTAATAAGCATTAAAAAAAATAATGAACCATATATAAATGAAATCTCTTCTCATTTAATAAAAAAAATCATTTATTTGTGTTAATATTATTAAAAAAATTATTAAAATTATGCAGCATAAGTATTATCTTCTAAATTTTTTTTCAGGGTTTTGTGAATTCAGGTTATGGATTAAATGGTTTGCCTAATGTAAGTATTTGTTAATGTCATTCAGTATAATTAATGTTTTTAATACAGTTTATTTTTAAACCAACATTTTGTATAATAAATAGTATAAATATATAAATAGCTAGGACAGATTTTAATAAAAAAAAATGTAACAATAACCTAACCTTGCTATTCATTGTGAGATGAATTTTTTATTTGACATAAAATTTTGAGTGATTTTAAACTATGCCAAACAAAAATTTTTAGATACAAAAAAAATCTCATGACCATTATAGAATTTATTTTAAAAGATTCCTAAATAGATGTACTTTATATAACATAAGGCATATTCAAAAAGTAACAAATACTGCTGCTTTTTTAGTCTGAAAGTATTATTTTTTTTTGCATATTTATTACACTGACTGTTGTATTAAATATGATCGTAAATAAAACTTTTTATAGAAAAAATAATTTTGTAGTATCAGTATCAGTACAAAATCCTACCAAGTGCAAATTATTTTTCGGTTTCTTCAGGCGAAAGGAAAAATGCCATTTATACACCAATTAAAAATATTTATTGCAAAAGTATTACGGATCTAATTAACATTTTTAAGTGGTGTTGTAACTTTAATGATGGCTAAACAAATATTCATGACAATAAAAAAAATGGAAGGCTTTCCATTTTGACCGATAAGTTGATACAAAATATTTAGGAAACTGTTTGTGAAGATTGACTATGGATAAATTGTCTGTGATGTTCTACAACATTTATAGACTCTCTTATAAGAGACCATATAAAATGATATTAAAAATTGTGTATAAGATGGGTTCAGAAATAATTGACTCTGCAGCGATTTGAACTTGTAAGTGACGATTTTTTGAGTTTTATTGTAAGTAGAATCACACTGGTGCATTGCCTGCAAAATAATTTAAAACCACAATTTTAGAAAAAAATCATGGTTTTAGTGTTTTGGGCCAGTAAAGGAATAATTTTATTGAATTTCTACATTAAGAAGAGACAATAAATGTAACAACATATTGAAAGACTCTAAGAAAAATCTAAAGGGTTATTAAAAATAAGAGGAGGGGAATGTTTCTTTAAAAGAGTGTTTTTTGCATGACAATCTTTGTCTACACACATCTACGACCACTAAAGAGATTTTATACCCATTTAGCTAGGACATGTTAAACCACTCAACTTACTCCCCTGTCATGATATCTTCTGACTTTTATTTTTTCACCTACCTGAAGGGTCATATGGGTCAAAATAAATTTCAACTGATGAGCAGATGATGCAAGAAGTCTTGAAGTAGAAAAAGGAGTTGATAGAAAACTTCTTTGAAGAGGGTATAAAAAATCTCGTGCTAGGTCTTTAAACCTGCATAGAATGAAAAGGTGTTTAAATAGAAAATTAGCTAACATTTTTTCTATTATAAAATAGTACTTTTTTTTCAATAAAATTATTTTCAAAAATTTTAAAAATCAAGTACTTATTATATTTTGAGTATGCTTCATATAAAGCCAAATTCATTAAAAAATCTCAAAACATAACTGGTAAATTTTAATAGTTTCAGAAAACTTATATTTGACTTGTCATTTTCTAGTACAAACATCAAATTTTTTAAGAATATTGACTTAAATTAAAATTCCTTCAAAAATAATCATTTGAATTTATATTGTATCATAAATTTATCTTTAATTAATTTGTCCATTAAATTAGTTATTGTTACTTATTATTATTTATGAATTCTATACATTTTGTATAGAAATCTGTATTTTTTTTTTCGTGTACTATCTATAATATAAAGCATGAACATCAAAGAGAGGCACATGGGATACCTCACCACCTCTCCTACTCTCTGAAACAAGACCTTAACTCTGTACGAAAAATGATAAAATTCCTCAAGGCTACCTAACTATTTGACTTAACTTTTATTCGCTCTCATTGTTTACTTAACCTAGTTATTTAAATAGCTATTTTATTGTGATATACACTTGATAGACATGTAATCACGCCCAATTGCCTTTGTTGCTGCCCAAGTTAATGGGTAGGTAAAATTTAATAATAATCTTTTACTTGCGCAAACTTTTGGTTTACAAAAAAATAAACTATAAATATGTTTCTTTTTTTACCTGATATATCCTAATTAAATATCTTGTTTAATAAATAATTGTTTTAATTACTATATTTTCATAGAATGCTGGGCCAGCTCCAAGTCCTCTTGGTCAAATACCTCCAAATGATGGAATGTCTAGTGGACCACTATCTGGAGGATTTTTCCCAGTAAATTTTTCTTCAAATAATATTGCTATAAAATTTATGAGTAATATTTTTCCATTCTTTAAATTTATTAATTTTTAGAATTTTTATAAAAATAAAAAATTTTACTGGAAATTAAAATAATGTTAATAAATAGATATTTTTATGACTGTTAAATAATGACCATTATTTTAACTTATACCAGTATAAGTACTAATATTTTCTTGATACTACTGTAATAATAGACAATCTATAAAATTTTAAGCTTCATATAATGAAAAATTAATATTTTATTCTACTTATTTAAATCTTTTTTGCTATTTAAAGCATATAATTTACATTAACAATTTTTTTTCTGTTATATAAAATATACATATAACAATTATCATTATAATATTTACAGTAGTTTGTTTGAAAATAAACTGAAAAAATATAATATTTTCAACAACATCAAATAAATATTTAGATAGTGTGAGAATAAAAAACTAAAAGTCTAAATTACAAATTGTTCAGGGGAGTAAAAGTAGTGTAATTTTTATAATAGTTTTATTGTAATAAATAAGAATATTGAAATTTCTATTGTTTCATTTTATGTGTTATTCAAATCTTCTATCTGCACTATGTCCATTTTATTATTTTTAGTAAATCCTTTCTTGAATTCATTCATCTCATATAAATTGTTAGACAATTTTTTTAAATATTATATGAGTTATTTTTCAGTTTCATAATATATTTCTTAACTGTATTCTTCGCATTTAAGAATAATATATATTTTTAATTATTCTAATTTTTTTTTTTTTTTTATTAATTTATGGTTTTGATTTTTTTCCTGTAGAATTCATCCATGAGACCATCACCTCCACAACAATCTCAAGTTCCCTCACAAATTTTAGCCAATCAGGTAATAAAAAAAATATTTTTAATAAACTAACTTTATTTGAATTTTTATATCATTTTATTCTTTTGTAATTAGCCTTTTATGGGCCCTCGTTTTCAAGGGGGTCCTAGACCAGGAATTCGAATGTCACCGCTTGGAAATGATTTTAATTCCGTGAGTTTTTTTATGTACTCAATACATACATTATTTGTGTTATGTTATTCAATAATTTATTATAAGTAATATTTTTTGTTATTAGTTGATGTTTTTGAGCTATGTATGAAACCCAGTGCCTTAAATATAAATCTAACATGTTTGAAATTTGTTGATTAAAAAGCATAATTTTCAAATCAATTAGTCTACTTGTTATTAATTTGTAATTTTTGTATGTTGAATATATCTGAACTTTTATATAACTAAAGAATTAATTTTATATATAAAATTGTTCTTTTAAAATTAGCTTAAAAAAAATGAACGTAAAATTTTTAATTTTAATTTTCTTTTTTTTTTAATTTATAAAAACGAATTATTAATTTTATATAAAAAAAAAATTGTTTATGGGGTTTGGTACTTAATTGAGCTTAATACTTAATTAATAAATTCATAATTTTTCGATTTAGGCTACTGGCCAACCATTGATGCCTGGAATGGATCCATTAAGACAAGGTAAAAACATAAAATAAATGTTTTTATTTTACATTATTATAACATAAATCAGTTAATTTATTTAATAATTAGTGAGCTTTACCTAATATTGTAACACAACTAAAATTTTAATACTTAATAAAACTACTTAGCCTAACTATTTATTGATAGATGATATCATGTATTCTTAACACTAAATAAATTCATATTTGATAAAGAAATTATTTAATTTTTTCAACATAATTTTGTTATTGACACAAAAAAAAAAAGTGTTTATTGGATGTATTTTAGCCATCTATTTTTATAGATAAATGATAATTTCAACATTATATTAATAATATATTGTCACATAAGTAAAAGCAACATCAAGGAGTTCTATGATTTAACCCCTTTAAATAAAAATTATATATTANTAAAAGCAACATCAATGAGTTCTATGATTTAACCCCTTTAAATAAAAATTATATATTAATAATACAACTCGGAGGAGGCAATAACAAATGTTCTTATGTATTTCTTGAACAAATCTTGAATATATCACTAAACAAATGATCACATTAAATAAAAAATAGGTTCTTAGATTTTTGAAAGCTGATTAACCATTTTTTAAAAGTATTTTCATTCATTCAGAAACATAAGAATAATTTTTGAAATATCACTAAATCCTTTTTATTATAATACCTCAACTTGATTTAACTGTTAAATTACAGAAATTGTTTATATTATTCAAGTATATTACTTTTATTTAATTATATTTTTTTGTCTCATATGTAGGTGAAGCCGGAGAATTTGTAGGTTGGCAAGGTATGCGCTTACTTAGTTAAATTTTATTGAATCATATATGATCCTGGTTGTATATTTTTGTATTCATGAAAGAATATCTTATAATATTAACTGTGCTGTATCTAACTATTAATTTATAATATATATATATATTATTTGTTTTTAATAAGAAAAATAAATAAATAATTTCCTTTTTAATTTATGAGTAGCCATTGTTTAACTCAATAACAATTAAAGGATGAGTACTTATTGATTTTCAAGCATTTTATTACATTAAATTGTTATGTATGCATGTGGGTCAGCTCGTACTGGTGTATGTGACTCCACCTGTATTATATACCCACTCTATGTATTAAAATACTTATAACTTAATAATACTAAACCTTAATGGTTATGAATCCATCAATTTAAAAAAAAAAAAAATGGTTATTTTAAAATTTTGAAAAAGTTAAAAGGAAAATATTTTATACATTTTTTATTAGAGACAATAAACTATATGCAAAACTGTAAAAATTATTATAAAAAAAAGTAACGTGAAAATTAATTGTATCAAAAGTTATTTGATTTATTAAAACATCAAGGATCATTCTATATTTATATATAACATTTATACAGGGGGATTCTTCTAATTCTAACTGCAGAATTTCTCTTAAAATAATAAATATTGTAAATAAATGAATTTTAGTATTTTTTTATTTATCAGTGATTAATTTTTAATTTTTATTCAATTTTATATCTTATAAGGTATCAACTAAATTTTTTTTAAAGGCAAAATACAAATTTAACTATATTAAAATAAAAAACGATTTAGTTAAAAAAGTCGCTGTTCAATAACAACTTTTGGGCAAGTACTTTGAATTTTAATGACATTTTATACTTTGGAGAAATGTCTAATGACAAATATTATCATCCCCATGCCTCATCTCAAGTCTATTTTAAAATGGTAATAACTTTTATTTTTTAAGTTAGTTAGTTTTAACTTTTATATTGCCATTAAAAAAAAATAAAGTTGATATTATTATAAGGTAAAAGAAATGAATTAAAAAAGTAATTAACAACTAATAAATTGAGAAATATATTATCATCATCACCGTAACTTTTTCTCAAACCTTTTAGAGTCGGCTCTGCCTTAATTATTTGACAGAATTTTATATTAAATGTCGACCTAAAATATTTTCATTGTAGCTGAGGATACCATTTTGAGGTCATTATAAAAGTTCCTGTATGGTCACCTACCCAGTAACATTGAAGCTGAACAACAGCACTAAGGTGGCGACTGAATGGTCCACTGAACTCAAAAATCAAGAAATATATGACACTAAAAAATACTAAAAATAATTTTTTTACACATAATTACTATTTTAAGAGAAATTTAGTGGCTAACGCTAAAATAATTACCTTGTATATTTTTTTTGCACAGATATCATTTTACTATTCACACAAAAATGGTTTAACTTAAATCAAATTTCTTATGTATATTTATTGATGTAGTATTATATAAACTTTTTTAATTTCTCAAAGTTATGAAAAACTTTTACGCTTACAAACTAATATTAACATGTATATCATACAAAATTATGTTTAAAATAATGCATCATGTATAGTTTTTATAATATTAAAATAGTTTGAAAAGCTAATAGAAATCATTAAAACTTATGCTTATGAACATCTTTTGTTGAGTTACATTAAAGTTTCATTATTAGAATAATTATAAATTTAAAAAAATTTCATCTATAATATATATATGTGTGTTCAGTAAATAAGGAAACAAGTTTCTATTGTTCTCATTATTTGTAACAATTAACCTGTTTCCTTACTTTTTGTTCGCTATATATATATATATATATATATATGCTGTCAATATTAAGATGCCACCATTTCTATGGTCTGGAGGTGGGTAATAATATCATCTACCATTAGCGAGTGTTGTGCGAGTCGTTTAAGATGTATTTTTGTGTCATTCATTTATGTTTTTGTAAATGTTTTATAACTTGGATATGATAAATACTGTATATGTGTAATAATATTATAATATTTTAAATGGAAAAAACTGTGTTGCTGTCTGTTGATTTTCTACATATTTATATATAGATGAAATTTTTTTTAATTTTGGCTTATGATTTGCTTATTATTGCTATAAAACATTTAACTGCTTCAGTTCAAAATAATAACCCAATATATAATTTAGAATAATTACTAGTATTTGGGACTTAATACATATATAAAATTTGTTTGGTTCACTTCCAAGACATTCAACTTAATGAAAATGTATAACAGTTATATTACAGTACCAAAAGAACTTTCTTCGTTTTTTCTAGGAAGGTGATCCTTTACTCCCTTACCTCAAAAATAAAATCTTAATTAATATACATTGATTAAGTTTAAGAAAAACAAAAACGAATATTTATTTTTCATTGATGTACTCAATGTGATTAATATAAACTTTATGCATTAATTAAGTTTATTTTGATCATCCTGAGTTTTTCTATGATAAATAGATATTTCTGTTAGTTTTTTTAACTCTAAACTGTGTAATTAGAAATTTAATTTTACATAGAGGGGATCGCTCCTTCTCTAGAACAAAAAATATTTCTGTGGTACTATGTACAGTTATAATTTTTCACGAAGTTCAGTGTCTTAGAAGTGGTTCAAATAAATTTTATGAATGCATAAAACAGGATTTTATACATTTATAGCCCTGCTATTAACTTCATATAAATACAGAATGCATGTATTATTTTTATAAAATCTAAAATTATTTTGTGGTTTTATATACATATGGAACAGATCTAACTAACATCTCTTATAACTCTTGATGCAATTAAAATTCCACTGTAATATGCTTTTTAAATAATTTATGCATTATTGGAAACTATATTAAATTTATAATTTTTATAATGAAGTAAAAAAAAATTATTTTTTTTTAATTTAAATTATATTTATGCATAATCTATGTATTAAAATGCTTATAACTCAATAATTTATCATCCTAAAATTGCTATTGATTCATAAAAAAATGTAAAAAAATCTCTAAGAAACAGCAATTTTTAAAAAAATAAAAATAAATATGCTTTTAACATTGTTTCAAAAATTAAAAATGATATTTAAAAAATTTACAGCAAAATGATTATTGAATCAAAAGCTATAAAAGTTATCAATTAGATCTGTTTCACTTATATAAATATAATTAATAACTTGTCTGTATTTTTTATCAGTTGAAATATTATTTTGTATTAAACTACTACTAGATATTTAAAGAAAAAATTATAGTTAAAAAACATTTTTTTCTTGAATTGCAAAATTTTAAATAATTTAAAATATAAATTATTTTATTTTAAAATTTTGCTATTTATTAATACAGACTAGGCCCAAGTACAAAATAATATATTATTAATATATGCAATTTATTTATAAAAATAAATTTAAGTAAAGTATGTTAAAATATACTTATTGCATATATTTAATTTAAGGAGCTTCTAGCATGGGACCTATAAATCCACGAATGAACCCTCCGCGAAGTATGGGTCCTTTGGGTTCTTATGGAGGACCTGGTATGCGAGGACCACCTCCAAATGCTACTTTAGGATCAAGTAACATGCCTCCAATATCAATGAGTGGTGGTCCTATTGGAAGACCATCACATTGGCAGTCAAATTTGAACACGGTAAGTGATAATTATACTTCAAATATTTATTTTTAAATATTCAATTTGAGTTAACTGTTTACTAATTTTTTGTTTTTAACTATGCAATACTATTTTTATTAGAAATTTCTTTATTCTACTTATTGAATAATTAGGATGATCTAAAAAATTTTTAATGTAAGAAGATCAAGTAATTTTTTTGTAACCACTTTTTATTAAAAATATATACTTTATATTTCTTACAATTTTTTTAAAATTTATATTATACAATTATAAATTATATCAACAGGACTGGAAGTGAGAAACCGAAGTCTCTTTTAGTCACTTTTTTCGTAAAATTGGCTTTCATAAAATTATTACCAATTAAACTTCTTTTTTAAAATAAATTTTCAACTTGTTTAAAAAATATGTAGAACTTAATTTGTGGAATTCAACAAATGTGCTACTTCTACTGAAATTGTTGCTATTGCTATTAATAATACGAAATGTATTTAGGCTCAAATTATTCTAATCATGATATATTTTTATGTATATAAACTTGTATACATTGCAAAAATTTAATAAAATGAAATAATTTCAATTAATTGATCAAAAAATTAATGTTTTTTTAAGAAACATTTATTAAATTTTGATTAGCAATCTTATTTGNTCAATTAATTGATCAAAAAATTAATGTTTTTTTAAGAAACATTTATTAAATTTTGATTAGCAATCTTATTTGAAATTATAGCAGTCATATGCCGTGATATGAATATCTAATCTACCTGAGTATTTCAGTCTTACAGTATTACAGTCTTGAAATAATATTTCAATAGAATTTTTAAGAAAAAATTAAACTATTAATTTTTTATACTAGATGCATATTGGAAAAATCTAGTAAGTCTTTTTAATGAAAAATTAATTAATATTTTCAAGACGAATGAATAATTTTTATGAACTAAGGATTCTTAAACTTTAATAATGTAAACTTTAAAAATAATAATTGATTGTGATTTAAAAGGCATAAGCATAAATTGAAGAGAAAAATTTAGTGCTATTATGATATTAATTTTGTTCTCTATGTATTTTTTTTCAATGATTTATCACCCTCTCTCAAATTTTATTTTATACTATAAGAAAATATTCACACATTTATTTCATGTTAATAAAACTTGAAACTTAATTGTTGTAATTAAGTACTATATTTTCAAAGATACAAGGTGAATCAATTACATGGATAATTATTATTTATTTATGAATTATTAACCTTAGGCTGTGTAATATATTTTTAAAAATTTTCTCTTAAGAGTATAAAACTAATTTAAAAAATTATAATTAGTAATATAAAATGTATGTTTAAAAAATGAACTGTGTTAATATACTTATTTATAACATTTATAATTTTTTTCCCCTTATTTATAGAGTGATTGTTTAACTATCACTTGCACAATATTTAAAATAATATTAATCATAGAGAGACGGTACAAACGAGTCGATAACGTAGCAGTGCTTGACGTGCACTGCCTCTGTTATAAAACTTGGTAACAGGCAGATTCATTTGCTGAATGAGAGATCAGTTTGGTAATTGCAGTCGTCATTGCTCTCTCTGGCGACGGACTAACCATTCGTCCTGGAGTATCATGGTTACAAAACCTCTTTGGAGGAAGCCGCTATAGCCCTTAATGGGGGTTTATAAGGCTATTTAATAAAAATAAATCCTAATATAATGTTTTATTTTCAGAAGTTAATAGTATCCTACATTTTATAATTTCCAGACAACAATTTAGTATTATTTCCCTATAAAATTTTATAGGGGGATTTAATTTTTTAAATTGATTTAAAATTTTTAAATCAAAATTTGTGTGTTTACCAACTTTTTTTTCAATCCTAAGATTGATTCAATGACTTTGATGGACCTCCACTTGTCCCTATCCATCACAGTTACTTTCAAGTCTTTGTAATTGGTTTTTCCTATGTCTTCTATGATCTGTTTCATAATTGGTATTCTTGGTCTACCTCTTCCAGCTTTTCCTTCTATATTTCTTTCTATTAATGTTGTTATCCATTCATTGTTTTTTATTATATTTTATTAAAAAATTGTTTTTTTATTAATCCATTTTTTTCTCCTTTTTGTGATTGTCTTCCATATTGTTTTCTGTCTGTTAATATTTAGGTATACTTCTTCATTTTCAAATTTTAAGTGTTCTCCTCCAACATCATGTTTCAAAATCTTTGATCTTTTTTCTTCCTGCTTAAGTATTGTTCATGTTTCTGCCCCATAAAGGGGTATACTCTATGCAAAACTCTTAATAAAAGTTTGTATGGTCTCCAGACTAACATTGTTTGCCATGAATAGGTGTTTCTGCTTGTAAAATCACTGTTTTCTTGTGCTAATCTGCTCTTTATATCCACCTTACTTTTCCAGCATATATGATTTTCGATTGTTTTGTTTAAAATCAATGTTTGCTTGCTGCATTAGTATTTTATTTTTGTTCTTGTTTACTTTCATTTTTTAACTCCTTACAGATATCAATCATTTCTATTAAGATATTACTTAATTCTTCACTTTCCGCTATCATTTCTATGTAGTCTGCAAAACACCACAACATATGTGCACTAACATTGTTTATTCATTATTATTATTTATCATTTTCTTTTCATTTTTAGGACATTTTCAATATACAAATTAAATAGTGTGAGTAATAAGTTACACCCTAGTCAAACTCCTTTTTCAGTATTTGCTCCTTCCCTAGATTTATGTTCTTTCTTTGTTATCACAGCCTTTTCATTTAATTATTATAACTTATTAATAATTCCCCTGTTTTTAATATCGATATTAATAGCTTTCAGAATGCTGAATATTTTTCCCCAGTTGATGTTGTCAAAATCTTTTTTGATTGTTGAATGCTATATACATCAGTTTGTTTACTATACACATTTTTTCCATGATCATCTTGAGGTACAGTATTGCCTCCCTTTCCTCTATTCCTTCTATACCAAATTGATCTTCCTTCAGGTTGTCATCTATTTTTGCTTTTATTATATTGTAAATTATCTTTATTAATATTTTTAATGCATGTGTTATTAAACTTATGGTTCTATGATTTTCACATTTTCACATTTTTCAGATTTCTTTTTTCATTAATGATATCATTAAACACTTTTCAAAATCTTTGGGAACCAACCTTTTTTCNTATATTGTAAATTATCTTTATTAATATTTTTAATGCATGTGTTATTAAACTTATGGTTCTATGATTTTCACATTTTTCAGATTTCTTTTTTCATTAATGATATCATTAAACACTTTTCAAAATCTTTGGGAACCAACCTTTTTTCATATATAGAGTGTTCAGTAAGTAAGGAAACTGGTTTCTATTGTTCTCATTGTTTGTAACAATTTACCTGTTTCCTTACTTACTGAACACTCTGTGTATCAAATATTATTTCAAAAGTTGTCTCATTTTCTTAGCCTTCTATTGCATTTAACATTTCTCCACTTATGTTATTTATATCTGTAGCTTTATTGGGTTTGAGCTCTTTTAGTGCTGTCTCAAATTGGACTATCCTATATTTTCTTGTCCTGCATCTTTTTCTATGGCCCAATGTCCTTTGATATTACTCTGGTTCCTTTTACTCTTACAATAGTTTATTTACAAATGAAATCTCTTCTTATTTCTTCACTCTTTATTTTATACATACACCATTTTCTTTTTGTATTTCTGTTATTTTCCTCTTTTTGTTTCAGGCTTAAATTTGTTTCCATTAATACTAGATTATGAGCACTGTTGATGTCCACCCCTAGGTAACTTGCATTTTTTTACTTGGTTTTTATACCTATTCCTTATTAATATATAATCTATTTAATATCATGTCTTTGCTCCCGGCATGGTACATATATATCTTCTTTTTGGTTGTAAGTATATTGTATTTGTAATGATCAAATATCTTTCTTTTCTAAGCTCAATTAACCTATTTCTCTTGCCTAGACCAAATGAATCTGTTACTCCATGTTTTTTTGTCTCTCCTACTACTGCATTCCAGTTTTCTAATACAATTAGGTTTACCTTTTCTTTTGTCATTTCTATCACTTCACTTATTTGTTTATAGATTTCTCTGTTCAATATAAAACCGACTCCTGTTCTCTATGACCATCTCCACTAAATATAATTCTGTAGTCTCCTGACTAGAAATCTCCTTCCTTTATTCATTTTGATTATTTAATTATGATTGCCATCATATCTATTTTAAGTCGTTCCATTTCAATTTTAAGATTCTCTAACTTACCATAGATTCATAAAGACCTTACATTCCACATTGCTTTCTTCTTTTCCTTACTTTAATCTTCTCCTTTATTGAATACTTAAAAGCTATAGGCCCCATCTGTATATCCAAATAGGAGACTTTTTTACCTCCAAAACGTTTTAACTCTTGTATTTATTATGTCATTATCCACAGGACACAATATTGCAGTAGTTTTCTCTTGCTTCCTGTATTGTAGTTGATGAGCCAGTAAGCTATCATCAAACCCTTTCATTGCCATTAGATCTGCTGTGTAATTCGTCAATGGTCAGTAGTAAAGGTTGCCCTCCACTACCTCCTTTTAATCGACTTTTATGATAAGAATGAATTATTGTGGTCCTATTCTAACTTTAAACCACAAGGGAATTAACTATCTTACAAACTAGGAAATGTTATATCTAAAAAATGTCTGGTTGATATCAACTTTGGATTAGTGTTTTAAAATTTATAAACATTTTTATGAAAAAGAAAAATGGGAGAAATAGCTCAGTTCATTGATATGTAGAAATAAAAATAAACAAATCCATATTTAACTTCCAGTGATTATATTAAAGATCTAATATTTTCTAAAAACTGGTCCAAAAGTTATTCACAATCAGTCATTTTCTTGGATAAATTATTTTCTAGTGTGTAAGTTGATTAAATATATCTATTTACATTTAAAAATCTGAAGTTAATAAAATTTTAAAGAGAAAAGAAAAGGATAGAAATTTTTTGTAAAATTATAAAATGTATAATACTATTAACTTGAAAAAAAAAATAATATAATTTATATTTTGAAATATATTGAGAGAATTAGTTATTCTACCACCTTGTATCTATGTCTCTATTATTATGTCTGAGACATATTTTAAATAATAATATTATACACGCACATTTTTTAATAATATGTACTCTTCATAGGAGTAAATTAATAAAAAAAATTCTGTTTTCCTCATCCTAAAATGTTTTTATATATTAATACATATATTCTACAAATATGGAAGGCTATGGTAAATTTAGGAGGCTATATAACTCTAAGTTGTCAACCTGAATTTACTTTCGTAGTACTCTTACAATAAAAAATAAAAATAGATACTTTTAATAAGCTTTAAACTTTTTATTCTAGTAAATGTTTTTTATTATTTTCCAGTGCTAGTGTTATGACAATTTATTAAATCACACTTTAGTCTTTTTTTTTTTTTTTTTTTTGTTAATTCTTTCTATATTGTTTTAACTTTAAATCACTAAATAGTATTCATTTTTTTAGCCAATGGGTTATTCATCATCGTCATCTCCTGGTGCATATGGTGTAAGTTAAAATTATTTGTAACATCTCATTTTTATCTTTCAATATTTCCTTCAAATTTCAAAAATTTTATTAATAGATAGCAATTATAAAAAATAATTTTTCTGAAAATATTTAAAGAAAAAAATGTAATTCCATTTTAATGATTATATTATAACATTTTATTTTTTAACTTTGAAAGCCTTTTTATATAAATAATATAAGCATTAAAAAATACATTTTAGTACTTGCATAATGCTTCAATTATTTTAAAAATATAATTTCTTTCTTGAATTTTATATCTACATTAAAATATTTCTCATTTAAATATCATTTTAGTATTTTAAAGACCAATTGTGCTTTAAACATGCTTTGATTTAATTACTGAATAAAAAAATGAATTAATAAATACTAAAAATGTATCATTTTGATGCTAATGTATTTTACCCTTTTATTTCTTTTTAACTTGAAATTGATATTTTTTATATGAAGGGACCTTCAGGATCAGGTGGCCCTCCAGGCCCTGGAACACCTATAATGCAAAGTCCTCAAGGTAATAATAATAATGTTGAGAATTAATAAATCATTAGTTTTACTATAGTTAATGATTTTTTTTTTAACAAGATTTTTTTATTGGTAGAAATTCTATTATGAGAAAATCTAATAAAAACTATTAAGAATTAATAATCATAAAAGAATCTAGTATCAAATTACATTAAGAACAGTAATTTTTTCATTGCTTACTCAAATATGATGATTCAAAATGAAAATTAGCAACCTTTTTACCTATGTGGGTCAATGTTTTC
The DNA here is from genome assembly GCF_025091365.1 of Daktulosphaira vitifoliae. Lineage (NCBI taxonomy): Eukaryota > Metazoa > Arthropoda > Insecta > Hemiptera > Phylloxeridae > Daktulosphaira > Daktulosphaira vitifoliae. The sequence continues at coordinate 26,872,617 of NW_026099573.1, forward strand.
AAATTTACAAAATGTAAAAACATAAAATAAACTCTTTGTGTTAGTATTATTAGGAGGGTTATAAAAATATGGGTCTTATGTAAAAGTTGCTAGTAGCTAATTTAAAATACCATAGAATATTTATTTAATTTGATTATAAATTTTATCATTACAAATTTATTTATTTTTTTAAGTAAATAATGAAATTTGTACTTAGCAAGATATAATATTTCCCCGTAATCAAGCTAGTTAAATTAATGTGTGTTTACACCTTATTTAATAACTTATCTCCAAAAAAATTCTTTTATAGATTCTTCCAACTCTGGAGGTGAAAACATGTACACTATGATGAAACCAGTGACTAGTATGTCTAATGTAAGTATTATATTTTTTCCCCAGTGTTTGTATTTATTTTTTGTTATGTTATAGGATTTTCAAATGAACAATGTACCAGACAGTGGGTCACTTGGTCCAATGGCACCAAATTCAATGAGTTCTGTATTAAATGGAGATGGGCTTGATGGTATGAAAAATTCCCCAGGACCTCCTGGAACCCCTAGAGAAGATAGTGGTAATGGTATGGGTGATTATAATCTTGCAGGCTTTGGAGGAACAGGAGAAAATGTGATTGGTCTAGACTTATACTAAAAGCACGATCAATTTTTTTTTTTACAAAATAAGTTTATATTTTCCAATTTATGAAACAACAGAATAATAAGTTTATTCTGTTGTTTAGAAATGTTTATATATAACGCATTGAAACATTCACTATTTTTAACAGTTCTTTTTTTTTTATATATATAATTGGTGTCGTAAAAGGTGATAATTTCATGAATCACTTAAAAAATGTAATTTTATCAGTTTCATAACATTATTATTATATCATCATTAATATTTCAAGTAAATAATTAATGTAGATAAATATATTTTATATATTGTTTGTACAAAAATTTTTATTATATTAAGTTTTTTTTTATTTCTCTTAAAATACTTGTTCTGTAATCATTTTTTTCCAATATTAATTTAATATAACCTCAAATATAAAACATTTAATCAGTTGGAAAAATTCTGCACACTTTTATTTAACACATAGTATTGCTTCATTATTTAGTTTCATGATATTTTGTGATATTAATAAAAGTTTATATTCTGTAAATATAAAACTGAAACTGAAAAATTAATAATATTGTAATTTATTCATAAATGTATCAGTATTGTAAAAAAGTGAAGAACCTAAGATGTATTTTTTTTTAATGTTTTAGCATATAATGAAGAAAAACTTCAAACAAATATTATTTAAACTTCAAAACTGTCCTTTTAATTAAGTAAAATATATTCTCTAGTTAATGTCAGATTCTAGGTTATCAATTTCTTAGATTCAAGTTAAAACATCTTGTTATTTTAGAATGAAGTTTACTGAGACAAATAAGGTTAAGTTGATATCATTTCATTGAATAGTATAGATTTTCTTGTTATTTTTAACACAAACTTAAAGATTATCTTAAACTTAAATTCAAGAAAAATTAATTACAAAATCTTGACAACTTAGAGTTTTACACAAACTATACCATTTTAATAAATTAGGAAAATTATCAAATAATTAACTTTTATTTACTTGTAAATAATTCAATGAGACAAAAAAAATTAAGGGCTTAAGCAACAACCAGACAAGTCTAACTTTTTTGTTAATCTTAAATAAACATTTTTTTGTGTAATTAAGTTTAAAAACGAGTTCTTTATTACTGTTATTTGTGAAAATATTTAAATTAAAAAATGTGTTTAATTAAGTAATTTACTTAATTAAACATAATTATTTCATATTCAAGATTTATTTTTGTGGTATAGGGACTATACTAAGGTAGCGTACTTTAATTTATTCTCTTTTAAACATACCAACAGTGTATTTCTGGAGGACAGGAGCCCCCTTCCATTCATGTGACCACCAAATTTTTGCAAAAAAATACTACTTTTAAAAATCTTCAAAAATAATGATTGTTATATACATTATAGGGGGTTTTTAGTCGCAGTTGGTAACTTTCTGGGATCTGAATCCCTCACAAAAAATAGTATTTTTAACTTATATAATATGTAAGGTAAGACTGATTAGAATTCTAAGAAAATTTTATTCTTAAGGACCCACTCCAAAAAAATAATGAAAATCTGCTACTGGAGGTTTCTAATATGAATTTTTTCTGCATATGTGTCTGTATAAGATAATTCACTTAACTCTTAATATTCTTTTAGCTTCGATGCGAAGCGGAGAAGGTATTAATTTTACTATAATGTGTTTTTTTTTTTTTTTTTTTTTTTTTTTTTTTTTTTTTTTTTCCC
>NW_026099573.1:26875806-26905983 GCF_025091365.1 Daktulosphaira vitifoliae
CCGACGATCTATCTTCTATACGCAAATGGCTACCATATTGAAAAATATACTATTTTTGTATGATAATTATGGGTTTTGTATTTTATTTTAATAGAAGTTGATGTTGCTTTTGCAATTATCCATCAATTTTTTAAAATTAAACACTATCTACAGATTTGCATCGAAGCGTTTCTTATGATAGTGATTTTAATCACTGTCACATTAAATCTATACTGGACCCTACTATGCAATGTCTCCACTATGCCGCGACCCCACTGTGCTACCGTTTTTTTATAGTTGTTTTTCTAAACACAGTATAACCTGTTTTGATATTCTATATATTATCAACATATGAAAGCTTAAAAATATTTTTACTATGTTAAAACTTATTTATTGAATAAATAAAATTTTATTTTTCCACTTAATAAATTCAAAATAACATAAGTAATAAGATTATCTGCACATTTTACTAAAACAGACAGTCAAATAGTATTATTGGAATTAAAATATTTTTAACTAAACAATTTTTTATTTAAAATTGAAAAAAAAATATACATATCTTGATTTTCAACTAATTATAAATTTTTCATCAATCCCAGTGGTAGATTTTTCCAGGAAGGGGCAATTTTGTAGGTTTTGATCCCTCAGCTGTAATAGACCTAAAATATTTTTATTAATATAGTACATAATACAAAATACATTTTACATATGTATTGAGGGTTAGAGAAAAAATAGTGCTACTCAATAATATAAAATTATGAAATATTATATATCGCGTAATATCAAATTGTCTGACCAAAGGGAAAATTTTTAATTAGCCTATTTACAATAATTGTGCAGCACTAATTATTTGAAAGTCATTAATTAAATATGCCAATATTAAAGATTTTTTTGTAAAATAAAATATCTTCTTCTTTTTCCTTTCCTTAATCCCAACTACTTGGGGTTGGCCACCCTTATCCTAAACTTCCACTTGATACAATCTTCCACATCATCTATGCACACACTAGCCGCCCTCATATCGCATTTAATTACATCCTTCCTATATCTCTTTTTTGGTCTTCTTTTACCTCCTCTTCCTTCAACATTCATTTTTATAACTGCTCATACAGCTTCATGTCCCTCTCTCCTCATAACATGACCATACCATCTAAGTCTATTTTCTCTCATCTTATTTAATTCATTTTTTGTAAAATAAAATGTCATTACAATTAATATGACCATGATAATTAAACAATTCTTAGATAATAAGACTAAGAAAATATTTTCACAAGTTTTAAAACTTAAGTTTCAAGAGCATTTACAAAATCAGGATTGGAAAAATTAATGCCAATAGTCATTAACAAATTCTTAGGAGAGATTTTAGTCTTAGAACCAAAAAATAAAATAAAATAATGCAATGTTAATAAAATGACTAGTCATAAATATGTTTGGTGACCAATAACCATCAAAGTCAGGGGCATCTTCAAAAAAAATACACATTAGGAAAACTAGTTCAATAAGGTTAGTAAACAACTAATTGTATTACTTGGCATTTTCAATTTTAATGTTTTGACTTGTTTCAGCAACAACCAATGGAGATGTTACTTCTCTGCGAGCATCACGTGTACAATAATAATTGTTATTTACTTTATGATAAGGCCCTCCTGGAATATCTGGAGGAGGTTGAGTTGCAGCAGATACTTCATCAACCATTCTAACATTTGGTTTGAAATTACGCTACAAATAACACAAATTTTTACTTAAAATAATAATTTAATATTTAAAAAAAAATTAATTTTACATCATATAATCAGAAATCTTATAATCTTAAACAAATTTAAGTACTGCTGGTTTCCAGTGAAATGGAGATTAAGTATTTTTTTAGATTAGTATACATTAATATCTGACAGTGATTAAAATATAAAACTCTTCCATGTTATAAAAATTAATAGTTTCTACAAAAATGTCTCGATTTCAAACTTTAGAAATCAATTATTAATAGTAAACAAGTAGTTAATAAGTCTTTCTATTTTTAATCATATAGTACTAAAAATAAGCATTGAATTGTATAATTTAGAATGAAGCAAGTATAACATTACAATGTAAAAAATTATAAAATCTGTCATTTTTACCAAAAATTTAAGATTTTATACTTTAGTGGTCGATAATTCATATAGTTTTTGGATTGTTATTATTTTAAGGTAGATTATATTTGCTTTAATTTAATGTAAGTTTGAAGAAGTCAAGTTTTTAGAATTGAAAAATTAAGGAAATATGTTATACGAGGTATAAATTTGAAATACACTATTTTTTTATATACTAACACCGCCTAAAAAAGTTCTAAGAGCTGATATAAATGCAGATGGTTGAAACTGTGATGGTATTTTTTGAACCCAATTGGCCATTTTAATTAAAATTTAAGAAAAATATTACGAAATTAATAACTCTTAAGATTTAACTACTTTAATATTCTCTAATGATAAATAGTTCAGTAATTATTATTCAACCGATTACAGCTGTTAAGAGTATTATCATACATTGATATCAAAAATATAACAATACCCATCACGGCTAGGCTGCACCAGATTACTAGTTAAAATTATAACATAAGCATATTGTACTGATAGATCTCTATGTCATAAAAATAAATATACTTTTTTAAAATTGAAAGATAAAAATAAAAATTTTGTTTTTGTTTGTTGAAGTCTTTATCACAGAATAGACATTATGTCTTTGTAAAGTTTAACAGATAAACAATCAGCTGTCCAGGCTGATAACCTACATCACAAAAACAAAAACATTGATAATTTAATACAAAAACGCAGAAAAATAATAAATAAATCTTTGTATACTGAGATATAAATTTTTTTAACTTGACCATGACATTTTTTCCTTTAAGCTACTTCTATTGAAATTTTTTATCATTTTATGAAGTACAAATGTAATCCTTCTTAATTTTATTTAATTATCAATATTTTTCCAATAATATTTGTTATAATTAAAAAATTATAAAATGTTGTTTGTGAACTAATATTTTTATCTATTGTTTAAAAACTACTTTCCTATTAAATGGAATATATTTTTAATTAAATGTGTTAAATACACTTTTTTGAGACAAAACATCAATCATGTCTGCTGATTCTCCTTGCAAAGCATCTAAAAGTCTTATTGGAAAAACAGTTTTACCGGGTCCAGTTGTTGATAGATCAATTATTGATAGTGTTACTGGATTTATTCAAGATGTAGTTCCTCATGTAAGACGCAAAAAAAATTGAAAGTTTGTTATTTATTTATTTTATATTTAACTGTTTTAGGGATATTCTAATATTATCAATGTTGACAATAGAGAGAAAATACTTTGGACACAATTTGAAACTTTGGAACTAAATGAGTTTTCGTCTACTTTTGAAAATGATGAATCACTTATGTCTGGTGTATCACCGATGCTTCTTACATTGGGTTATGGATTTGGTGTTCAAGTAATTAAATTAATTGGACATTTACAAATAAATTGAACTTTTTATTGTAAATGTTTGGAAAAAAATGTTTATAATTTATTAATTTTTTTTACTCTAAATAATGTAAATTTATGCTTCTGCTTGAACTGAAAATTTGATTATTTTTTATATGGAAAATTATATTTAATGTTCAAGGTGTGGTATATTGGAGCTAATGGAGAAGCATATGAAGTTTTATCATGGTCTCAGGGAGTTGTAAAAATTTTAAAGTTTATACCCTCACCTATTCTAGACCTCAAGTTTCGTCAAGATCCTTTTGCACACAAAAGACCATTGATTGCTTTATGTGATGGCTCTGGTCCTGGTCCACAATTTTGTTCTATAAGTTTTGTGTCATTGACCTGTGGAGATGTGGTTTGTTTATATATAAAAAAAATGTTTTCATCTTATACTTATAATCAATATTTTTAGGTTAAAACAATAAAGTTTAAAAATCCTATCATGGATATAGCTGTGAATCATTTTGCAATAGCAATTGTCTTTTTAGAAAAAATTGCCATTTTTGATGCATTGACAGTTGAAGATATTATGACAATCACCACTTGTTATCCTAGTCCTGGTATAAAATCAAACCCCATTGCCTTGGGAACTAGGTAAAATTTATGTCTTATCAACTTGATACTAATTTATACAGTAGAGGTAAAAATTATAAGACACCCCCAAATTTTATATTTCACGCGTTTCAATTTTGGGTTTGTATGCAATTGTAAACGTTTAAATACATGTAGTATTGTATGTAAGTAAGTATGTAAGTAAATACATGAAACTTTTTATAATGTGTTCATAAATTTAAAAGAAAACCGCTTCATTTACATTGGTTCCATTTGTAACTTAATTTTTATGATTATTTTAGATAAAATTGTAATACAAAATAAAATAAAACATTATATTTTGTGAAATTCTATATTATATTTCAAATTAATTAGTTGAAATTAAATAAAATATGCTTTTTTCTATGATTTTTACCAAGCATATTTAAAAAATTAACTTATTTGACAGTTCATTACCAAAAAAACTAAAAATTCTTATTATTTGCCTGTGCTTTGAATATTTTTAAATGAATCGACTTGATCATTTTTTTCATCAAACTTAATTATCTAAATAACATGTAGAAAAAAAATTTTTAAAAGCCTTTAAAATTATTTGTTGACTGACATTTGTTGTATTTTTGCAAAAGTAACATTTTTAACTAAAATAATCTTAAACATTAAGTTACAATGAAACCAATGCAAAATAAGTGGTTTTTTTTTAAGTTTATGAATACATTATTAAAAAAAAAAAATTTTATGCATTTACTTGATGATTTAAACGTTTACAATTGCATACAAACCCAAAATCTAAATGTTTGAAATATAAAATTTGAGGGTGTCTTATAATTTTAACCACTGTAAATAATTACTGTATAGCAAAAATATGTTCATACATATAGATGGTTAGCTTATGCAGACCAAAAAGTTATTTCATGGAATCGATCATTAGGAGGATATGAAGGTGAAAATGGCCACTCTTATACTGCAACAGTTTTACATGCTGCAAAAACATTGAGTCAGAGTCTAAGAGACTTAAGTGGATCTGTTGCAAATAGTATAACAGGCGTTCATAATTCCAATTCAGTACATAACATATCTTTAGTAAATGAATCAAATCAAATGAACCCTGGTATTATTACTGTTATTGATATTAAAGTATGTATATGGAATTAGCAATGTATTTTATGAAAATTTCAATTAATTTTTTTTTCTTAATTCTATACTTAGAATAAATTATTAAAAGAAATGGAAAATCATGGACCAGATATAGTGGCTCATTTTATTGCTCATTGTGAAGCTATTGTAGCATTAAATTTTGATCAGTCTGGTTTGATGTTAGTTACTGCTGATAAAAATGGACATAGATTCAATGTATTTAAGATAAATCCAAATGTATTAGGTTCACCATTCGCATCTGTACATCATTTATACACTTTACATAGGTACATTTGAAAGTTTTATTCAATTATTCTTATTAATTTAATTGGAAATTGTTATAGAGGTGATACTACTGCCAAAATTCAAGACATACAATTCTCCAGTGATTCTAGATGGGTAGCAGTAAGCTCATTAAGGGGAACTACTCATCTGTTTCCAATTACACCTTATGGAGGCCCAATTGGGTTACGAACACATTCAACACCACATATTGTAAATAAATTATCCAGGTAAATAGAAATCTTTCTTATAATTTATTATATTAATTATAGTTATGTTAATCATATAATAAAAATTGATCACTTGTGGCTAATTAATTAAGTAAAATTAAAACTATATTAAAAATATTATTAATTTAAAAAAACTAAAAAATATTAAAAATATTAAACTCAAAGCCACAAAAAAATTAATGAAAAGTATGTGTTTAGCGTTGATAATGGTAACATTGTTTCCGAAATACGTATCCGCGACTTTTCATTAACTTTTTTGTGGCTTTGAGTTTAATATTTTTAATATTTTTTAGTTTTTTTAAATTAATAATATTTTTAATATAGTTTTAATTTTACTTAATTATGTTAATCATATTTGTAAAATTTAATCAACTAAAGACATTATATTATTGTCTACTTTAATTTATATTTTTTTCATCAAATGAAAATAGTTCATTTATGTTTAATCAATTTTTTTTTTTTATAGATTTCATCGTAGTGCTGGATTAATATCTGATGGTAGAAATAGTCCTGTATTAACTGATTCATTGCAAAATTCTCAAATTATACTACCGTATTCAAGTCCATGTATTAATCCAGCGCCTCATCCAATTGTTATACAGTCACTTAATCAAATACGATCTCAAGGAAATAAATTAACCTCAGATGAGGTTGGTATATCTACATATATAAGATTATCAACTTGTTTTGCCCATGGTCGAGTTTTAGATACAACTATGATTAGAGACATATCAAATTTGTCTTATAATTCAAAGAAAACTGTTGCTGATTCTTTATACGTAATGACTAGTAATGGAATACTTACTCAGTATGACATGTTCCCTGTTCATTCTAACTGTAAGTAAATTTTCATTATAATCACATCAATTGTTTTTTTAGGAAAAAAATGAAAAATCTAAGATAAAATGATCAAATTATTACATTATTTAATAATTTGACTTTAAGTATACACAAACATCCTTTTTAATGTCAACTCTATCAACAATAAAAATAAGTAGTAATAATATCAAATTAATATTTGAGAAATTATTTGATCTTTTTTTAGCCATTTCAAAAGAAAAAATATTTGATGATACTATGATTGAATTGAATATAGAACCTAAAACTGAATGGAATTTATACAAACCTCCTCTTCATGCAACCACTGTAAATCCTCCTTTAAATAGAGGTAATCCACTATTGGATTTATTTATAAAAACTCCATTTTCAAATGTAACAAATGTCACAGAAAAAAATAATTTGGAAAATATTGATGAACGATGGCTGTCTCAAGTAAATTTTTAACTGTTCCTAAATAATTTTTTTTTAATCAATTTTTAACATACAAAATGAAATTTAGGTTGAAATTAGTACTCATGCTGGTCCACATCGCCGTCTTTGGATGGGACCTCAATTTTCATTTAAAACTTGTAACACTTCAATTTTAGGGTAATATAATCTGTTACAAAATAGATTTAAAAAAAACACCTATAATGTTACTAATTTATTTTAGAAGATCTGATTCTGATACTCAATTGAGTGAAAATGAAAATGGTCCACGGCTTGTGAAATCAAGTCCAGTTAGTGTTCCACAAACTGGGACTTTAAGTAGACAAAGTACTCCCGTTTTTATTGAATGTGGTTCAAATAGTAAGTATTATTAAAGATTTATGTGCTTAAAATTTAATATTGAAAGCCTTTGTCATTGTACATTAACAAAACTTTAAAAAATAATTAAATTTAATATTAATAAGTCATTCTGATTTGACAATTTAGTATTTAGCATTTAATAAAAAAAGTATATAATGAAACCTATACTGTTTATACTACAGTATAATATATAGTTATAAATATTAATTATCATAATCAGTACCTTGCTAACTATCATTGTCGCCATATGGAAATCATATATTTGGTGCTTCTATATTATATATTTATAACAAAATACATCTTATGCCAAAAAAATGTATTCATATATTTCTAGTTCCCATTGCCCCTCTTAGGACAGCTTCAATCATTATTTAGAATATATTTTTATATTCATTTTTATACTAACTAATAGTAATTAAATACTTTAGGTAGTTTTGATTATTCACCTAAATTTCTGGATTTGAATCAAGGAGATTCGTCAGATTTTTCATCTGACCAAGGTGAAACTAAGATACTTGAAGACCTTGCAGAAGCTATGAATGAGAATCTTCATATAAATAAAGCTGGTAACTTTAAATAATTATAAATTCGTCCTTGTAATTCATTAATATTTCAAGTTTTAAGTTTGCTCAGTTTTAAACTTTTTTGATACAAGATTATTTATATATGTTATATATTATAAAATTAATTTTTTTTTAAATTAAATATATCTCAGTAATTGTTTAAAAATTATTATCAGATGTGTTAATAAATATCTTATGAAGTATTTATCTCTATGTTTAATACATAGCTAATTTTTTTAGAAGAGAAGATTCAAGAATTTTCAGTAGATTTGTTAGATAAAGGTTTGCTATTATAAATGTAAATATCTAATTAGCTGAAAAACCATTAATTGTATTAATATGATGTATCTATATTTATTACTATTCAATTAATCATTGAGTTTACTTATTTATGAATAAGAACTATAGCAATTTCTTTTAATATAATTTACTTTTTTCACTCATTTTAGCTAAGTTGTTAAAAAAAAACTTAAATAAATTATTCAAATACATAAAGTTAAGTTTAATTAGTTATGTCAATAGTGTACCTATTAATAATTAACTATACTACCACGTAGAGATGTCTTCTTGGGTAGTAAATGAATATACTAACCAAGTACCACATAAAGAAATATTTACAAACCAAGTATTGATTAATAGACGGGTTGGGTTATTAAAATAGCTTAATTTTAAGAATTTATATAAAAAAAAAATAAAAATATCAACCTTCTATTATAAATTCCTCATTTAAATTAAACCAAAATATAAAGCGTAAAGTGAAATTTTAACACCCCATATTCAGAATTCGCTTCCCCAAAAATCTAGAAAAATCATGTATATTTTATTTGGCCTCCTCAACATTTTTTTCACCTTACAATGCATGCAAATTCTCATTTATAAAATATTTATTCAAATAATTCTAAAAAAACCTTTACTAAAATTTTTTGATCACTATTGATCAATTATTGAATATCATCATTAAAATTTATTTAATTAAAAAACATTTTAATTATTCATCAAAAATAACAATACTCCTCAGTAGGTACAAATAATAGTCAATCAAATATTTTTAATTTTTGTAATTTCCAGAAGGTAACATACTATAACATTTTTATCTACTCAATGATTGAAGTGATTATAGATATGATAAAAATAACTGAACTAGAACTATAAACTTGATTAAAAATATCCTCATATAACAATAATTTTTTAAAGTAATGCCAAAAATAATTCTGTTACTACATAAAAAAATGAATACAAAACTAGTACTTGGTATAAACCAAATCATAAAAAGAAGACCGTGTACTAACAATTTCTTGAAAACCAGCTACACGGCTCATCTCTACTAACATATATACATATTTAATAAATTTTCAAATAAAATGATTGTTTGGAAGCATATTTTTTTTCTTTTTTAGGCTTATTAACTCATTTTTTTTGTATTTCAGTTTTAAATTTACTAATTCATTTTCTTTATCTCTTAGAACTCTCAGAAACTGAAACTATAGATGAAGGCCAGTTTAATATTCAGCCTATATTAATTAAAAGGTGTAAGAAAGCAAAAAAGAAAAGAAATAAGTAATTAATGAAACCAAATTTAAAAAAAACTATCATGTTATAGTTAAATGTTATTTTTTTTAATTCTTTGTAAAGTTTAAATTATTGTATAAAAATTTTATTTTATTTAAAAAAATAATTGAATTAACCTATTGTTACTAGTGTTTATAAAGTAAAAAAATTGTCATTACCTATGTATAAAATTTGTTTAATGTATTTTATGATCATTATATCCATGTTTATTTTTAGCTCTTAACTTTTAAGTTATTTCTATGGTACCTACTTATAGTTATAAGTAAATATTTAACATGAAATTTATTGAATTTTGTCACTGCTTAATAGTTATAGCATGTACAGTATTTATTATAGCTATCATATTTGTTAAATATAACCTGACTAATCAATCACAAAAATGTTTTAGTGGATCGGTAAGAATAATTACAATAAAAATAAAATTATAATAAATACTTTATTGTTTTAAGACTTATTTTTAGTTTAATTGTACAAATGTGGACATGACACCTCGAATTGAATCTCCTATTAGTTTTTTAATTTGGCATTATGTATATTTTTATGTTATTTTTATGATAATTCTTTATTTGTGTTACTTATACACATCTATACCATTTGTTTCCGTTGAAGAAAAAATAATAATGAACATACAGCCACTTTGTATAACAGTTGTAAAAGATTAAACATTTTTATGTATTTATTTTTTGTAACTTAATTAATTATCCTTTTTTTTATTAAGTTAAGTTGATAAAAAGAAAACTAAAATAAATAAAAAAATTATATATTGATTTGCATGAAAATGTTGAAAAATAATACTTATAAAATTTAACTAGTAGTTATGTAATTTTAAAAATAGAAGTATTGTTAATACCATCATTATGTAAATATATATTGATAAGTTAAAATATTGTTGATTATGAAAAATAAACTGTATCAGACAATCCTGAGGAAGCAGTACTTTACAGCTAGTCATTTTGGGTAGTTTTAAGAGGGAAGAAAGCATATTAAGAAAAAAAGGTTGATAAAAGCCTAATGTGTCTACTATCAAAAACTTCTCTCTAACTAAAATTTTAATCTATTTATTAAACACAAATTTAATTCTAAATTTGACCATCTTAGGAAAAGCTGAATTGTTAATAGTGTAACTACTAAGAATAATGCTTAAGCATTTGAAATTTTTGATCCATTGAGCAGTATCATATAATCAATTAATTGAAAATTTTCCATTTAATTTAAAATTAAATCTTGGAAGGTTAATAAGAGAAGGAGTTTTCCTTTATTAGAGCTAGGTATTTCTAAATAAAGATGAAAAATAAAATTGGAATTATTGCTTTTAATCATGCAATTCATTTTTTCACTAATATCACTAGAAAACACAGAATAAATACAAGTAATACACAATATTAAACAGTAATATGTACAACATAAAATTAGATAAACATTTTTGTTTCTATTAAATTTTCACATAGCAAATGTCAAACTTGATATAAGATACCATGTTGTAATGGGTTGAACCATCACAGCCATTATTACAAAATAAAGTGTCCTTTTACGCTTATATTCAACCATAACAATTGTTTGGTTTACATTAGGATCAGGAACTATTGAATTTAATTGACATCGCATTGAAAATAACTGAAAAAAAAAAACAAATATAAATTATTAAAAAAATTAAAAACTTATCATACAACTAAATAAATAATTAAGCAAAAGCTCATTGTAAAAATGAATTTATACTATTTAATCATAACATTGCAGAAAAATCTCTTTTCTCAAATAAAAATAATTACAACTATATAATAGTACTTTAACCACTACATTTATTACATGAAAATAATACAACATAGCTAAATCATATAAATTTTCATAGCAAAGTTATATTTATATTTAAAGAATATATCATTTATTTATAGAACATTTTATAATGGAAACTATATTAGTTTCTACAGAAAAAATAATAAGGAAAAGAGCTTTGTCCTCTAGTGTATGATATCTAACATTTGTATTATTATATTATATTCAAGTAATATAATATATTATATATTATATTACAGTATTTGAGTAAAAATGATTTAAGTTATACTTTGTAAATCATCATAGTCATAATTTCAGATTGGGAATACTATTATAAATGTTACACTTATAGAAGTAGCTATTTTTATATAAATAATAAAATTAAAATGATTATATTACCAAAAAATACATAAATGCAACACTTGAATATATAAGAGTAATATAAAACAATGTTTCTCCAAAAAGTAATCCAACAGGAACACATAAAACAATGCTAAACAATTAATATTTTGATGAGTTATTAGTTTAAAAATCAACAATATTAATTTCTATATACCCAAAGTATTTGTATCCAGAGTATGAAGTAAGATCCAAAGTTTTTAAAGAACTATGAACATTTGTCACATACAATACAAAAACCTCAATCGCAACCAAAAATACTTCCCAAGCTAATGCACGTGAAGCATAGACACTTAATAATTCAGGGCTAAACTGACCATGTTTTCCAAGAATAAGTCCCAAAAATAATAAATATCTAAAAATAATATCAATAATTAGATTAAAGTATTTTCTTATATTATGAGTAAATTTTGTAGGAAAATTAACTTATATTGAGAATAATGAATAGTAATTATCATACGTGACAAATGAAACAGTTGGTATATAAAGATCAGGAGCATTTATATCTGTCTTTGGTCCAGCACGTTGATGACTATTAGTATCACCTCTTGACTCCAAAATAATTGACCAATCCTATACAATTAGACAAAACGCATTAATGAAAAACTGTTTTTATAAAGTATTTTTCTAATCATTTTTATGTAGATTGAAAATATCTTTTATGATTTTCAAAGTTATATAAAAAAAAATCGAGATTATTGACTTTACAAAGCAACTACTCATATATATTAATTCTTTAGTACATTTATTAAATATGAAAAAGAAATTTTGGATAGTTGAATATAATATAATGATTATAATTATAGTGAAATTCAATAAAATAAACATATAAGGATTTGATAGAAAATTTTCATTAAAAAAATAATTCACTTTATATATATAACATCTTTACATACAGTTCTTGCAAATGGAAACAGCAATAAAACCAATTTACTGATAACATAACGAGTGTCAACAGCAAAATATCGTTTAATTTCTGCACTAATACCACTAGTATATTTGCCAACATTTTCATCAACTACTTGACCAATTATTTTTTGGCCATATCGAACAGTTGCACCAGCTAATAGTGGATTATTTCCAAAAGCATCAACAATGTTACTTGATGGAATAAACATAGAAGGCGACTGTTGAGGAATTTGAGGCCTTTGACCTTAAACAATTAATTATATTAGGAAATAAAATGTTAAATATTATTAATGGTAAGATAATATATTATTTTTCATAACAATAATTAATGATGTAATTTTTTTGTTTTTTACTAGTTTAGCAATACAATTTTTTTATAAATACACAATGTTCTATATTTAGTACACATACATACATAGCTTTTATTTTATGATTTTCTTTTTATCAATCTCCATACTCATTATTTTTTTTGTAATCATACAAGTTATTTAGGTAATTTTGGTGAAAGTAAAACAAACCACATAGAACAAAAAAAATATGGTACTATTGTTCTATGAAAACATAAAAGAACTAGTAAAACTAGCCAAAAAAAAAAATAATAATTCCTCATATAAATAAGATATTGTTTACAGTAAAAAAGTATATTGCATTTATTTTACATAGATATAACATAACTATCTCTACTGAAACTAATAGTCTCAAAACAACCAAAAATGGTAAAGTAAATAGAAAATCCTAATGATTACCTAATGATTAATGATATTATTACCACAACTAGCATATTTATATAACTATATTTTTTCATTTAAATAACTATTTCTAACCCAATCAAATTTATCCTATTACTTAGCATACGTTTAAAAGTTTATACAAAAAATAATAATGTACTTAAAACAAAATTACGACTAACTTGGTATTTCATAATTTTGTCCCTGTTGAATATTGTTAATCTGAGAAGGTACAGAATATCCAAAATTATTTTGGCTATAACCCTGTTGAGGCTGAGAAGGCATGGATGTAAAGTCATTATAGTAAAATTGTTGTTGAGATGACTGTGATTGAGAATCTGAGGAAGGCATATAATGCGATGGCTGACTGTAAAAATATGAATCGTTGGTAGATGGTCCTGCCATTGGTGTATTATTTACATCTAAACCAGGAGTTTCCATCGGTCGTCTAGTGAGGCGTCTGCCACTACTACTATTATCTAAAAATTACAATATTTCTTAACAGCCGTTCATTTTACACATATTTAATAAAAATAATCTAATAATACAGTTCAAATTACTTAGATTTTCGTTATAATTCATTATAACTTTCAATTCTTTTAATAAAATATGAAAATAAAAATATGTAAATTACACATCAAAATAATAGACAATTAATAATTTGTTTTCTATTATCATTTATCAGTAGATTTTATGAATATAAAAAATTCAATCGCCACGTTTTTCTAGACCTATCAGCAAAAGATAAACGAGACAATACATATGAATCTTATCAACAGTCTGTTAATATCTTTAAAAGTTTATGATTTTCCCCTCCTAAGAATCGCTATTTACAATGTTTAAAAATATGCTTATTGTTGAGACCATTACGATTTACGCGAGTGGATATATTAAATGGACTATTTTAATTTGTCATTTTTTAATTTTAAATAATGCTTTAAAATTCCATGTAGGAATATAACTGATTACCAAATTTATTCCTTAAAGTAATTTCATAGATAATTTGTAGATTTTTAAAATTTGAATACATTATAGCCAGGGCCGGATTTGACGGAGGGTTTTAAGGGCACTTGCCCCGGGCAGCAGATGTTTGGGGGCATCCGGATGCCGAATACTATAAAAAAAAATTTAAACTTTTTAACCCTCGGCTTATGAAAAAATCAACTTTAAAAAATAAATATTGTTTTGTATTTATATAATTTGGTCTGCAAAATTAATACCGATATACGTCACATGATAACAAAACGACATTGGGGCATACTGCAAATACAATATAATACTTTAGTAAATTGGTATAAACGTTCGAGTAATTATGTCATTTATTATTAAACAGCGTGGTGATAGTGCCTGGAAACCCCGGGTTTGATAAGACGTGACTTTGACTTCTACGAATCGATACCATATTATAATAGCGATTAGCGCAGGCCGTCCGTCGTTGTGTTATTTTGTTTTCACGTATCTTGGTTATCCTTTTTATTATAAACATCTTAGTACCTATCAAAGTTGGAATAAAGGAATAAACACACTACCAACAGCTAATTCAAACGTTCAGTGCCCAGTGATCGAACTATTGCGTTTTCCATATATGTGTGTTAAGTTTCGTGTAATCGTGTGCGTAATTTTGTTGGGTTTTAGCTTCGATGCGAAGCTGAGAAGGTATTAATTTTACTATGATGTTTTTTTTTTTTTTGTGTCTGTTACCACTCTTTCTCAGCTCTCATTGAACCGATTTCTTTCAATGATACGTCAAAAGATCACAAATCGTATTTAGTCGAAGACATTACCCTCAAAAATTGAAAAAAATTCTCTCGTTCCCCGTAAATGGAGGAAACCTCCAAAAAAATACAAATTTTAAAATCGTTAATTTACGAAATTTTTTTTACTTAAAACTACCATAATTTTTTCAAAAATTAACAAATCAATATAATTTTTTTTTATAGATGCTTGATATCTTTACTTATCATTTGGTATATTTTTTTTGTAAATCTAACCCTTTATCCGCCCACAGGGGGGGATTTAAAATGACAACTTTTTCACAAAAAATTAACTTTATCAACTTAACTTTTGAAAATGTTCCGGAAGGTCTGACACTTTTATATATATCTTAAATTAAACCTTATGTAATATTCTTTATTATGAAAAAAAAAAATTTCGGACTTTATTTTATCTTCACGGTGAAAATGGCCCCCGAATGCTATTTTTGTGTGAAAATTCTCGATTTTGTATTTTACATTTTCATGATAAACACAATTTTTTTATGAGAAATAATATTTTTTAATATTCCCTTTTTCATTAGACATACTTTATCTTAATCAGGATATTAATAAGGAACTAGCCGATCATAATAATTTGAAAACAATTAATTTTAAAAATTATATAATATGTAATTAAAAGAATTACTAAGCTGAGTATAATTAAGGAAATAGAAGTTGATGTTGTAATCATCTACCAATTTTTTAAAATTAAACAGTATCTAAAGATTTACATCGAAGCGTTTTTTTTTTTTATTGTTATTTTGATCACTGTCAGATATCATTATACTTGATCCAACTATGCCACGTTACTACTGTGCCGCGACCCCCTTGTACTGACTTTTTTTATTTTTTGTTTTTTTAATTTAAAATACGCTGTGTGCCGAGTGGAGGCTGAAAACTCCGAAGACTGAATACTCCCGAAATAAATATTGTAAGTTCCATTCAATGTAGGTAAAAAATGTGTTATAATTGTGTAGTATTGTTCAGTTTATGTGATAGTGGCTTGTGGAATGATTTTTTTTTAGGCGATGTATAGGTAATTTTTCCAGTTTAATTGATTAATTAATTTTAAATTTGGTGTCAATATTTTTTTGCCCTTGATTTTCATTTAAAAATTGATTTTATTTTTACAATTGTATGGTACAGAATACCTTTAGAAGGATCTAGTTGACCAGTTACCCCTTATATTTAAGATACTCTCTGAGGAATTTCTAGTATACAGAGTGATTTTTATATCATAACCCACTCAATTACTTATAGAATAAATATATTTAAAGATTTTTTTTTTTTTGTGATCTTTAGTTACACATTATTCTCGAATTATTATCTATGTAATACTTTTTAAGTTCATCCCTTATGCCTTGTAATGGGGTCAACTTTGTTTTTTTAAATGGAAACACATATTTTTAATTTAATAAAATGTTTGAGTTTTTAATTTAATAGTAGATGCCACTGTAATTTTTAAGATAACTTTATTCGTTTATTATATATAAACAAGTTTCAAATTTTTTAGTTAATATACATGTATGATTTTTATGACATAGCTGTCAGTCACGGATTGTTTATTATCAATTATGACTATCAATAGATATACTATTTTATTGTTAGTTAGTGTATTTATAAACTCACAACAATGTGCCTTACCACCATTGATAATAACAATGCTGTGTACCTGCTAATATCGATGTCATAAAAAACCAATTAGCTACCTGTATTTGTAATGCCTTGTGTATTATACATGTATATTAAATAAAAAATTTGAAACTTTAAATGTTTATATATAATTTATATACCAAATTTATAAAAATATATTTTTATTTAACATTTTTGATTTAAATAATTTTAATTGTACTATTTACTACCTACTGCCAATAAAAATTTTAAAGTATTAAATTTAATTAAACTTTTATTATAATTTATAATTAATGTAGCTGCTATGGAGGTTGAATTTAAAAATTTTAATAAATTTAATTGTAAGATTATTATATTTATTTTTACTCTTCAAATTATGAAGGTTTAATAAATTTATGTAATATTGCTATCTTTAAATGAATTTTGAAATTTGTGTTACATGAACAGCAGTGTTTCAAACTTGAAATAAACACGTTTTAGGTAAATAGTTATAAAGTGCAAATTTGGAAATTTTAAAACTTTTATCCTTAACTACGTCGATAATGAGTATTTTTTTATTATTTTACTGTTAGGAGCCTCAAAAATAAATTTGCCCCGGGCATCCAAAAGTCTAAATCCGGCCCTGACTATAGCACTTGTAATATTATACCATATTCTAACCAATGCAGGTAGTATTTAAAGGGATAGTTAAAAATGGTTCTCTCGTCTGTTGAATTCTACCCTCCCTTCAGAAATTACTGATTGCACTAATGATCAGCCCTATTATTGAATTAAAAAAAAAACCCAGCACAGTGGGGTGGCGGCACAGTGGGGTGGTGGCACAGTGGAGTGGTGGCATAGTTGGGTCCAGTATAGATGATATCTGACAGTGATTAAAATCACTATCATAAAAAACGCTTCGATGCAAATCTGTAGATAGTGTTTAATTAAAAAAAAAAATTTGTTAAAATAGCATATTTTTAATATGGTAGACATTTGCGCATAGAAGATAGGTCGTCAGGACAAATTTTTTTTTTCATTTTATATTACATAAAATAAGCTTTAATTTAATATTTGTTTAAAGGACGCAGTATTTCTGGAACATTTTCAAAAATTAAGTTGAAAAAGATCTATGTTTTTTACAATATTTCAAGTTTTGGACGCCCCCTATATAAGGGGAAATTGTCCAATTTTAATAAAAAGTATGTCAAATGAAAGATGTACTTATAATGTATTTAGAAAAAAAAAATTTGTGCTGATATATACATTTTTCAAAAAGTTATAGCATTTTTAAGTTGAAAATTTAAAATCGAAAATTTTAACACAAAAATAGTGTTTTTTTAACTACGGCAGCCGTTTAAGGGGCACACCTAGTGTGAAATTTTCAAAAAATCGATTTTTTTTTTTTTCCATATTTTGATAGGTTATACCTTTAAAAATAACATACTAAAATTTTAAATCGATATCTTAAATAGTTTTTGAGTTACAGCCATTTAAAAGAGTAGCCGCTCGGCAGTTAGATAGTTGCATTGGCTACGGGATATACCTGAGCTTTTGTTCGGAGTCTGCTGTCTCTTCCAACCCTTGTAATACGATTCCGGTTTCTATTGTGAGTCTCCAGGTATACAGAAATATATAAGTATAATTATTTCGGTATATTTTTCGTTTACTGCGACGTCACGTATTTTCGGAGCCAGATACATTTAGTTTTATTATGACTGTTGTATCGAGTACTTCGTAAGTTAGCGCGTTTTATTTAGTCTAAAATGAGTGAACAATCTTCCTATTCAGATAAAAAAGGAACTCACGATGTTCCCAGATACCGATCAAGAACAAGAAAACGAAAATTTACTGGAAACCAACATACATTTGAGCAATCTACGGCGAATACAAGTACGTCTGCAAAGAAACTATTGCATAATAATGACGAGAATATTGTGATTGACCCTTCCCATGGATATTGTATTCTACAGTTTGTCTCAGTTTTTAGTACAATCAGCAATTTAGTGGTGTGCAAAACTTGTCTCAAGGAAATTACTTTTAATCAAGCAAGTCCAAGAGGCCTGGGGTTTAAAATAGCTGTCATTTGTGAATGTGGTAATTCGTACATCAATTCTGGACCAATGATTGATAACGCATTCGAAATAAATAGACGTCTTGTTGCTGTGTTGCGTCTTTTGGGAGTCGGAATAAATGGGATCAATCTTTTTTGCGGACTAATGGATCTAGCAAGCAAATTTTATCATCAAACTTTTGATGGATGTTTCACAAATGTATGGACTGCAGCCGAAACCGTTTGTAAACTAAGTATGCAACAAGCTGTAAATAAAGAAAAAGAGCTTACATCAAAAGAAGAAAACTCAGAGACAAATTTGACTGTTAGCGGGGACGGTACCTGGAAAAAACGTGGTCATACTTCCCGTTTTGGAGTAGTTACGCTGGCAGGAAAATACAGCAAAAAAATTGTTGACTCATGTGTGAAGTCTACTTACTGCCAGAGTTGTGTTTTTTGGGAAAAAAGAAAAGAGAGCGATCCTGAAGCTTACGAAGAATGGTCATCGTTACACGAAGAAGAATGTGATGTTAATCATAAGGGATCTGCCTCAAAAATGGAAGTAGATAGTGTAAAAGACATGTTTGGTCGTTCCATTAGTAACTATGGCGTAAAATATTCTCGCTATATTGGCGATGGTGATAGCGCCACTCATAAAGGTTTACTAGATTTGAATCCTTATGATACTCCGGTTCAAAAATTAGAATGCTATTTACATGTGAAAAAAAGAATGGGCACACGTTGCCGAAATTAAAAAAAAACCAATAAGAAGTTAGAAGGAAAAAGTATGAAAATGCAAAAGTTAACTGTAAATTTAATAAACAAACTTCAAAAATATTACGGTTTGGCAATTATGAGAAATCAAGATAATGTAGACGAAATGTATAAAGCAATCTGGGCTACGTTTTATCATTTGTGTTCAACTGATGAGAAACCAAACCATGATAATTGTCCAGAAGGCGCAGAAAGTTGGTGCGCTTATCGCCGCGCGGAAGCTGAAGGAATGTTGAGTAAGTTTAAGCACGATTACCTCCCACTGGATCCAGAAGTTGAAAAAGGTCTAAAGCCTATTTATGAAGATTTATCTCGGCATGAATTGCTTGATAGATGCAAAGGTAGTAATACTCAAAACAATAATGAAAGTTACAACGGTTTACTTTGGCACTTTTCACCAAAGCACCTTCATAATGGATTGAAAACTATTGAATTAGCAAATTTTTTTGCAACTTCAATATTCAATGACGGTTACTCCTCAATTTTAAAGATATTTAATGTAATGGGAGTAAAAGTTGGACCTGCAGCAAGAGATTATACGGCTCTTAAGGACGAGACGAGACTACGAATCGCTGATCATCGCCAACGGGCTTGTTCAAAAGAGGGTCGATCATCTCGAAGAAGAGCTTCTTCAGCTCAACAAGCACTTTTTGAGGAAGAGGAAGGTGAATTATATGGGCCTGGAATAGCAGATTAGCTGTAAGTATGATTTTAATCCATTTATAACAGTGAAAACGATCATTTTATCTTTAAACGCATTTTTCTCGAAACAGCATTTTTCGAATTTGCTGGAGTGATTACTCGGAGACAAATGATCTGATCGCTATCAAATTTTTTTTTGCATCTCCTCTATATAGTTCTCCATACGATGACCCTCCAGTTTTTTGATCTGATCAAAAATCGAATTTTGGCAGGCCAAAATCGACCAAAATTTTGGGAAAAATTTAACTTTTTTTTTCAAAATGCCGCCATTTTGTTAATTTTTGATTTTTTTGTTCGCCCGAGGGTCATCGTACAGACAATATGTTTTAGTTTAACGAGAATTTTTTTTTTTAGGTTTTATCAACGGAGAAGGCTGCAATCACTCCAGCAGTGTAGGACCTTTTTTTTTTGGCGCCGCCGGAGATCGCGTGTCATTTCAAAAATATTTAATATTTTATTTCAAAAATTTTACCGTGTATTCTCAAAACATGTATAAATATACCCTCAAAATTTTAAATAGATGGATTCACTAGTTTTTTTTTTTTTTAATTCCCAAAAATGGCCTTTTTTTAGGTTGTCACACTAGGTGTGCCCCTTAAATGTAGAAGAAAAAGTGTCGGTACAAATTTTTTTTTTTCATTTGATAGTATATAACATAACCTTTGATTTGATATATGTTTAAAAGACGCAGTCTTTCCGGAACATTTTCAAAAATTAAGTTGAAAAAATTAATTTTTGTGAAAAGGTTGCCATTTTAAATCCCCCCCAATGAGCAGGTTAAGTGATAGATTTTCAAAAAAATGATATCAAATGAAAGGTAAATATCTAAGGTTTTAGTATAAAAAAAAATTATGTTGATTTGTTGATTTTTCAAAAAGTTATGGAAGTTTTAAGAAAAAAAAGTGAAAAAATTTCGAAAATTAGCGATTTTTAAATTTGTAATTTTTTTGGATAATTTCCCCATTTGCGGGGAACGAGGGAATTTTTTTCAATTTTAATGTCTTCAACTAGATACGATTTGTGATCTTTTGACGTATTTTTGAAAGAAATCGGTCCAGTGAGAGCTGAGAAAAAGTGGCAACAGACATAAAAAAAAAAAAAACACATCATAGTAAAACAATACCTTCTCCGCTTCGCATCGAAGCTAAAATGTAAAAANATACATCATAGTAAAATTAATACCTTCTCCGCTTCGCATCGAAGCTAAAATATTTCTTCTAAAATCGTATTTTAGAATACGATTTTATAATTATTCTAAAAATGTATTTAAATCCGTATAAAATATAAGATTAGGCCAGTTAACGAAGGAGTAATTTTGGAGAATGGCGGAATTGAATTACCCACCATTGAATTTACAAGAAAAAGACCGATTTCATACGCTTTATGATAATTAACTTTATCATTACGAGATATCCCGGTGGCAATTGACATAATATAATTGTTGTTTGAAAATTTACAATTTAGCGTTTGGTTGGATTTAAAAAAGCCACTAAAAAAAAACCTAGCATAGTGGGTTGCGGCAAAGTTGGGACGTGGCATAGTTGGGTCAAGTATAATGATATCTAATAGTGATTCAAATCACTATCATAAAGAACACTTCGATGCAAATCTGTAGATAACGTTTAATTTTAAAATAATAATGAATTATTCCAAAAGCTACGCGATCTTCTATTTCCTTATTTATATATTAATTATAAGTTTTATTATTTATAAATGTAATATATGAATATAAATATTTATAATACATAAAGGGAAATGGTGTTATTAAAAAAAAAAGTATGTCGAATGAAAAAAGGATATAAATACTAATTATTTCAAAAAACTTATAATGATCCATACATTTTTCAAAAAGTTATAGCAATATAAAATTAAAAATATAAAAAAGAATTTTTTTACAAAAATCTTATTTTTTTTATTAACTTTGATGTCTGTTTTCACTGTGAAGACAAAATAAAGTCCAACATTTTTTTTTCCATAATAAAATATATTACATTAACTTTAATTTAAGATATATATAAAAGTGTCAGTTTCCGGAACACTTTCAAAAGTTAATTTTTTGTGAAAAAGTTGTAATTTTGAATTCCCCTCGTGGGTAGGTACAGGCACGTAGACATGGGTAGGCCTGGCCCCCCCTAGATTTAATGTGGCCCAGGGCCGGCCCCCCCCAAATTTAAAATTCAATTATTTTTACGAATTATCAAAAACGTGCTAGGCCTTATATACATTGAAATTATTATTAATTTGTGATTACTATTGAGTAATACAGTTATTATTATGGCTGTATTTTCATTTTTATATTCATAGAAAACGTTATTTGAAAAAGATAACGCTCTAGACGTAATAATAAATTGAGTAGCAGTTACTCCAAACGTGGTTGTAGGTAAATTTTTTTTAACTCTAGTCCAACAAATTATAACAAACTACCAAGTATCTGCATTGATTAGAATCTAGTTGATTACAAAATTCGATAGAGTAATACTCTATGAAAAATTTTTTGATAAATCTTATCTTTAATTTGTTTATTTTTTTATAATTTAGTAGTTACAATAAGTAATTTTTTTTTTTTTTTTGTTAATTTGTTATTTGCGTGCTCTAAATAACAGTAATAAAAATATGACTAAAAAAAAGCAAGAATTGTTATTAATTTTAAATAAAATAAATTTTACATTGTTTATAATTTATATTTATTTTAAAAATTTTAAAATGTTGCGGAAAATCTGACACTTATTTATATTTTAAATTAAAGCTAATGTAATGTACTTTTTTATTTAAAAAAATTTCGGACTTTATTTTGTCTTCACGGTCAAAATGGCTACCAAATGCTATTTTTGTGTGAAAATTCTCGATTTTGTATTTTACATTTTTAACTTAATAATGCTATAACTTTTTGAAAAATGTATGGATCAACACAATTTTTTTATAAGAAATAATATTTTTTAATAATCCCTTTTTCATTCGACGTACTTTATCTTAATCAGGATATTAATAAGGAAATAGCAGATCATGTAACTTTTTGAATAATCCACCAATTTTTTAAAAATAAACACAAATTTTGAACTTGTAAGATTCATAAAATGGGATACTGTCTAAGGAGGAGTGGAGGGAGCCCCCCACAAGCTTTTAATGAGAAACAAATTATGGAAAATGATACAAAGGCCCAAAATTGTTGGCCCCTCCAATAAACATTTTCTGGCTACGTGCCTGGGTAGGTAAAGGGTCAGATTTATAAAAACAATATACCAATGGACATCTAAAAAATAAAATTATATTAATTTGGTTATTTTTGATAAAGTTTTAGCAGTTTAAAGTATAAAAAATTTCGAAAATTTTTAAAATTGTAATTTTTTTGGAGATTTCCTCCATTTACGGGGAACGAGGGAAATTTTTTCAATTTATGAGGTTTATGTCTTCGACTAGATATGATTTGTGATCTTTTGACGTATCGTGAAAGAAATCGGTTCGGTGAGAGCTGAGAAAAAGTAGTAACAGACACAAAAAAAATTAAAAAAAACATACATCATAGTAAAACTAATACCTTCTCAGCTTCGTGTCGAAGCGTCAAATCAATTAACTACTCTATCTGTTATATATTAATATACAATCAGCGGCATATTTATAAGTAGGCAATATAGACAACTGCCTACAGCGGTATATTTTAAAGGGCGCCAAATATTGAGGGCTAACAAATTTGTAAAAAGCGAGTTATTTTTTTATTGTTGCTAAGACATATTGAGTTTCTAATAATTATCATAATCGTTTTCATTTATTGTGAATTTATTATACGTACATTAATAGCTACAAGCAATTTATTTATGATTTATTAATAAACATAGATTAGCTTGAAAAATACTTTTTTTTTGAGGAATAATTTGTAATGTTATGGCAAGAATATATAAAAATGAGCCTTCTCCTATAACGTAATGAAATGCGGCAAATTTTTATATACCTATAGGAGGAAAATATGTGATTACGCCCCTATATATACTACACTATAATGATACTATAAATAAATAAACTAGCACATACACACATTTGCATTTGTAATATTGTGTCTAATGTAAGTATAACATAATAAAAAGTAACCGTAAAATTGAAAAAATGCAAAATAAATTTTAGTTCTCATATTAAATGTAATGTAACTCGAAAAATATTTATTTAAATGAAAATTTTATTTTTTCATTTAAATAAAATTGTCTTTTAAAGAACTTTTATACGAAACTCTTTTTTGTAAGTATTTTGACTTGAAATATTTATTGACAAAATTAAAAAAGCTCATATTTTAGCTTCGATGCGAAGCTGAGAAGGTATTAATTTTACCATTTTACTTTTTTACAAAAAACTAACTTTTTCAACTTAATTTTTGAAAATGTTCCGGAAATACTGCGTCCTTTAAACATATATCAAATTAAAGCTTATTTTATGTACTACTAAATGAAAAAAAAAAATTTGTCCCAACGACCTATCTTCTATGCGCAAAAGACATATGATATTATACTTATTAACATTTTTTACTTTTTTAAAGTCGAAAAAGTAATTTTTAAATTTGAGTCAGCTTAAATAGCCAATTTTATCATGCAACAAAAAACAACGAACAGTTGTCGAATGGGTAACATCTTGATCTTACACGCCTAGTGTACGAGGTCAATTCCGTCTGTAACTTCTAAGATTTTGCATTTTTTTTTTTGAGTTAAAATAGAATTTTCAAATCATTTGATATTTATCTCATTTAGATTCAATAATTTCAGTAAATATAAAGGATCCTATCACTATAGTCTCCCTTTGTTAGAAGAAATTGATATTCATGTCAATATTATTTTACTATGTGGTTCTTTTTTGGCTACGATTTATTTTGCCAACCCTCACTAGACCTACTTTTTTCAACGATACGTCAAATGATTCATTTAAGTTTATGATATTTAAGTTAATGATTAGTTTAAGTTATTACTCTTAAAAATCAAAAAAATATTCCTTATTCAAATAAAAAGTAGCTTAACTAGATTTGTCCATACAAACAATTAAAATCATTAATTTTTAATATTCTTAAATTATTTATTGTCGAATTAAATTTGATATGATAAAAGTATTCAACTACAAAAGTAAATAATTTTACTTTATAATTTATTAATTTTTTAACTCTATTTCTGTGTGCTACTACCAGTCTATAATATGCCAAATTTTTTAGTAATATGTTGCTATATAAATCATAAATTTAAAAAAAAAATGATTTTTAGTTTCACCTGAAGTTAACGATGGAGTTTTACAATTATAATTATATTTTTGATAATATGCTCAATTGAGTAAATCTTTTTAACTACTTTGGTTTGATTGGTTCATTTAATTAAAGTAAATTATTAAAATTAATTAAGTTCTGAATATTTCAATTGCAGAATTTTTTTAAACACCAAAAGTTATTAGGATATGATTACTATTCTTTCTATTTCAGTTATCTATTACGATAAAAATGTAAAAAAATCGAATTTTTCTGACAAATGTACTGTAATTAGTAATTATAAAATTTCCAGATTGCATATTAATCTTAAAAATTTCATTTTTTTCAATTTAATAATGTCAATTTCAAACTTGCAAGTTGAACTATAAGTTATGGTAACAAATTCATTTTTTAGCTTCGATGCGAAGCTGAGAAGGTATTTTTCATTAAAACTTTCACTTTAAAAGACAATAAAAAATAGGTTCAAAATGATTACCTTTAACATATTAAAAATCAAAATCAGTATTAATTTAATACAATTTTTTTTGTTCTTAATTATTTTTTTTTATATGTAAATACTTATTTTTTAATAATAAGTAATAATATTAAAACTTAGAAGTAATAGAAAAAGTTTAATTGCACATTTGAAAACATCACGAAAAGTTTATTTAGAAAAGTATATTTTTTTTCTGATGAAAGTTCCTTTTGTTTAGTGTATTTATTCATAAGTAACAAAATTTTTTTATTAAAAAGTATTGCATAAATTCCTTTAAATTTGTATACGCATTAAAAGTATATGAATATACAACTCCTTTTTATTTTTATAATATCTCCGTAAAAATTACAATATTATATTATTGAATACCACTTTCATACTCAATTTAATTACTGTAATTATTATGTATTCATATATTATAGTTATAAATCGGGGTAAAATTAAGGGAATAAGTGTTATTGTTGTTTTTGAAATAATCTACCAATTTCATTTTTTTCTATTTAATAATATTTATTTCAAACTTGCAAGTTGAGTTAAAAGTTATGGTAATAAATTCATTTTTTTTTTATTAAAACTTTCACTTTAAAGAACAAAAAGAAGTAGGTTCAAAATGATTACTTTTAACATATTAAAAATCAATAATAATTTGAAAATAATTAATTATAAAAATTATATAATATATAATTAAAATAATTACTAATCTGGATATAATTAAGGAAATAGGAGTTGATGTTGGGTTGGGTTGGTTACATTTTTAACTTTATAATGCTATAACTCATTGAAAAGTGTACGAATCAACACAATTTTTTTATGAGAAATAATATTTTTTAATAATCCCTTTTTCATTCGACATACTTTATCTTAATCAGGGTATTAATAAGAAACTAGCAGATAATGTAGCTTTTGTAATTATCCACCAATTTCTTAGAATTAAACACTATCTACTGATTTGCATCGAAGCGTTTCTTATGATAGTGATTTTAATCACTGTCAGATTAAATCTATACTGGACCCAACTATGCAACATCCCCACTATGCCGCGACCCCACTGTGCTGGGTTTTTAACTTTAACAATGCTATAAAAAAGCATAAGGCCAATCGATAGAGACTTTTAGTATGTACATTATACATATCTTAATTCAACTTAAAAAAAAAAATTGGTTGGGAATTTTTTCAGCCGTTTTGTTGACTGGCCTAAATAGACTTTTGATTCAATTAATACCCTTCAATTTATGTTCCTTACAAATAGGATAACTATGAAAAATTAATTTAAAATTATCAGATTATTTTTTTTTTTTAATGATTTTTAAGTCCTCGCAATACAGTATCTGTAAATTAAAACACAAAGTATTTTTTCACAATACTGTGTTTTTGTTGTTTTGACAGCCGATTTATTCTTTAAGTAAAATCATTGATATTATTAAACATTAAAAACAAAAATTTTAATTTTAATTTGTTAAGGTTTAATGAACACAGATGTTTCAAAACAGTATGAAATTGAAATTAAAAACAAAAGTTAACATGTGTATGAGGTCTCATTCAAACCCTTCCTATATTTAAGTTTTTTATGGATTCTCATAAAAATTCAGCTATTTTAATTTTGACATATTCTTTTTAATATCCAAATTCAAAGGGAGTTTCTTAATTTTTGAAAGAGATATCTTAAACTGGATCACAATCGTATTTTATTTTTGACGTATTGATCAACAAAACGAGTCCAGTGAAAGCTGAGAATTTTTATGAACAAATAAACAAAAATAAACTCTAAGATAAATACAATGCCTTTTCAGTTTCTCATCAAAGGTAATAATTATAGGCTTTTGAAGTAATATCATTTTTCGTTTTTTTAAAACTAATATAAGGATGCATAATATTGTCATATTTAATTTATTATACCGATTAACTGTACTCCAGAATTTAAGATCTCCTAGACTAATGTTTTTTAAAAAATATTGAAAATATATTGGCCAATAGATATTTTATATTATAAAATAAAAAAATTTAGAATCTATAATTTTTTTTGTAACTTCAAAATTCAGTTAAATTTTACTATTTGGCAATTAAAAACATCAATAAATCTAATTAAGTTATTCAATAAAAATAGTAAAATAATGGTTACAAAAAAAATGTTGCACTAAATTTTAAAATGTACACATTTATTATAAAATTTTACAAATAAAAATAATCCAAGTTAAATAAAAAAAAATTGTTTAGTAATTTTATGAATATTTAAAATTAATATTATTTAAGATTTTTTTGTAAATAAGACAGAAATATGGATAATTAAAAAAAATTATTTAAATACCGTTATATAAAATATGATAAATTAGAATTAAAAAAAAAAAATACAGGAAAAAGATAAGAGATTAAGTAACCTATTATATTTGTACATAAATGTTTTAAACTATTCAATAATTTTATTTACTTAAATAGAAAAATACACCTAAAATATTTATGAAATCAATTTGAATTATACATTAAAATTATTTAAAATAGTAGTTATTATTTAATTACACGTGACGCATGAAAAGAGAGTTTAGACATCATTGTATCATTAATATGACGACAATATTTTAAGGTATAACTTTGTTTTGTTTTATTTTCTTCTTTTAGGTGTTTATCGAAATCTGGGTATGTTGTACTATTTGATTTGTCTAAATTCAATAAAAGTTTTGGATGGAAATTCCATATTCTTAATGATTCGTCTGTACTTGCAACAGCTAAAAATCAATAGTATTTTCATATTTTGGAAAAATTAACATAAAATAGAATATAGTGAATATGGTAAATAACATAAAATATGAAAGCATACTCGTAACAATATGATAATTGACAAACAACTTTCCTAAAAAGGTGTATTAAAAATGAATGTCTGAAAAAATTAAATCTAAACTCAACTTTTTTAATAATTTAATAATCTATATTTTTTATTTAATGGACCTTCAAATTCAAATTTTGGTATAAATACAGGGTGTTAGTAAATTCAATGTCACAAGTAGTAGAATGATATTCAGTAGAACCTAAAAATAGCAAAATTAAAAACTAAAATTTCCTATCTCCAAAATTGGGATTTTTCTGGTTCCCCACTTCAAATTTTATTTTAATAAAAAATAAATATCATCACGGTATTTCCCACAAAATTCTCATACAAATTGAGCGGTTATTCGATTTTTTGTAACTTTCGCGCCCTCCCCTGAACTTTGGGTTCAAAGTTGGAAAAAATTTCGCTTTAGTGTGACCCATCAATTTGTATTGAAATTTTCCTAGAAGTCCTGTGATATTTATTTTTAGTTTTAACGATTACATAACGAGAAAAATCGGAAAACCCACTGATAATGTGATATTTTTTTAATTTCACGAGCGGGACGATAAACTTGTGGTATTTTTTTTCTCGATGTACTGCCTTTTAAAACTTTATTACAATAGGATAATTACAAATAATTATTTTGATGTAATCAGCACACTACTCTTTCCCAAAATTAATCACTAATAAGAATATTACGAATGTAATTGGTACATCACTGAGCTTGTTAATATTTATTTAAATGTTCGAAAATACTGTTCACTATTGAATAGTCACTAATTAAGAAATTATTAGATAATTTTTAAAATTTAGCTTCTTTTTTTATGTAATAAAAATGCATAAATTTCAGTAATAACGAATAAGCTATAGTAAACAAATAACCTGTTTTGTAAAACATTTTTAATGTGCATCACTTGCTTAAAAATATAATTTAAATTTACACTTTTTCATTTACAAAACCATCCACTGTTTAAGCATTTATTTAAATTTTTTTGTTATAAAAATTTAAGTAAACTATTCTTATAAACTGCATTTGTTTTTTTTAGCTTCGATGCGAAGCGGAGAAGGTATTAATTTTACTATGATGTGTTTTTTTTTTTTTTTATGTCTGTTGCCACTTTTTCTCAGCTCTCACTGGACCGATTTCTTTCAAAAATACGTCAAAAGATCACAAATCGTATCTAGTTGAAGACATTACCCTTAAAAATTGAAAAAAATTCCCTCGTTCCCCGCAAATGGGGGAAATATCTAAAAGAATTACAAATTTAAAAATCGCTAATTTTTGAAATTTTTTCACTTCTTTTTCTTAAAACTTCCATAACTTTTTGAAAAATCAACAAATCAAAATATTTTTTTTTTATACTAAAACCTTAAATATTTACCTTCCATTTGATATCATTTTTTTGAAAATCTAACACTTAACCTGCTCATTGGGGGAGATTTAAAATAGCAACTTTTTTACAAAAACTAACTTTTTCAACTTAATTTTTGAAAATGTTCCGGAAATACTGCGTCCTTTAAACATATAT